>NC_039358.1:62510339-62541969 GCF_003573695.1 Papaver somniferum
GCTAAATGCATTCGAGAGACCAGCGACAGTGGTATAGGTAGGATTTCCTTAGTTTTGTTTTACTTGAGGACAAGTAAAATTCAGGTTTGGGGGTATTTGATGAGTGCTAAAAAGTGCATATTTCTATATATTTTTCTTGGCATTTAACTCATCCTTTGTGCATTAATTCTACATTTTATCCCATATTCTGTATTTTCATTGTTTTCAAGAATAAATATTTTTATTAATTAATTTTGCATTTTTAGGTAATAAATAAAGACTAGATGAGTTGCGGAGCGAAAAGAGCAAAGACACGAAAAAAAGCCGGAGGAAACTCTAGCGGAAAAGAAGTGCAGAACGCGGTATGGAAGACTCAAGGATGAAAATGGGATTAAAAAGGAAGAAATTGTTCTTAAAGAAGAAGTGGGCTCAAGATTACCTAAGCCCAAATCCAATTCCTAAACCCAAACCCATATCCTAAACCCAAAATTCAATACCCAAACCCGTTTTCCTTCTTAACCGTAAGATTGGATCCATTCCATCATCCAACGGTCGCTGCGTCATCATGCATCAGATTTCGATGCACCTAACCAACACTACAACACCTAACTTCATCTTGAGCCGTTAGTTTCGTTGTATTTTTGCATCCAACGGTCGCTCATAATCTGTCTCCATCTCGCCGTTAGATTCGTTTCAGAAGTTATCATACCACGGCTCAGCTTCGCGAAACATCAAAATCTTTATCCATGCCTCACACCTTAATACCCAAATACCTAATACCCACACCCAAACAAGACCCTAACAAATTTCCATCGGGTTCTCCTTCTTCTCCCCCTTTCTTCTTCTCCACAGCAGAGCCTTCCCCTTCCACCTGCTCCACCAACTCGCTGCCACCACCACCAACTCCACATGAGCCCTCAAATCTCTTCCATACGTAAACCCATCACTACCCTACCCCTCTATCAACTTATTTCATCATTTCTCAACCCTTTTTCTCTGAAACCCTAGGATTAAGGGATGATGAAATAAGTTAGGTTAGAGAAGCAATTGAGAGTAGCAGGAGACGTAATAGAGGAAATAGAAGCATGGGTCGAAGCTCTCAAGTGTTTTCAGATATTAGGTATGCATTAATTTCAATTTTTATCAAACCCTAATTTTTCTGTTTTTTGGGGATTTTGGAGAGAGTGTGTATAAATTATAAATAGATGTTTTGGGGTGTTGTAATAGGTGTTCTTGGGTTAGCCGAGATACCCCCTAATTGGGTTAATTTTAATTTCAATTTCATGTTTAATTTCAATTTCAATTATACTGTCAGTACTTGTTCTTCACTGTTAAACTCTGTTCTGATGTTATGTTCATGTTCTTGTGTATGTTAATGTTCATGTAAATCACCATGTTTGTTATGTTCTAATTCACCACTAGGGTGAGAAGACAACTTAACTTTGTTGGTTAGCCATTTGGGTTAGACCCTGTTGAGCTCAAAACATTTAGGTTAGTAACATTCCAAAGGTTCACTGGCTTGTGATTAGTGGTGCTTTAAACATACCATTAATGCTAGGAGTTAGTGATAATCTAAGGGATTCACAAAGCCATATTAGTTAGAGACCTATACCCTAAATGACCTGTGATTGCCTATGCTTTAATCAGATAGGCAATGCTAGGGGTTATCCAAGGACTTTAGATAGTTAACTAGTCACATGACAGGGATGTAACCAAGGTGAACTAGCTAGGTGAAGGAGAATTCTCATCCATCTTCATACACTTCCATCTTCAACTGTTTTTCTTGTTTTCTGTTTTCTTTCATTTATTTTACCTTCATTGCTCACTGTTTGTTTTCCCCTCATGCTCACAGTGGTGTCTTAACACCACAATCTTTACTTGTTTCACTCACTGTTTACTGCCCCCATTCAGCTCTCATACATCAGTCCATTCAGCTCCATGTTAGCTTAGGAAGCAGCTAGAGAAGCTAGAAAACAACATTTGCTTCCCCTTGTCCCTGTGGACTTTCGCTTTCTTCCCATTCTATCTACAATTGACCCTGTATACTTGCAGGTCAATTTGTAGGTTGTTTATAAAACCCATCATCCATCAACTTCAAATTGCAGTCAGATGTACTATGTAAATTGGCTCTCAATACTAGGTTGTTTGATGATTTTTCTCTTTCAACTCTCATTTGGAATTGAGATGTCGTTCTTTATATCCTTAATTCTTTTTCTATTTCAATGCTTATTAATTTTTATTTTTATATTGTCACGTTTTATAACTAATGTATGAACACACATTTTGAAATTATTGGAACATCAAATGCTTAAATTTTCACGATGAATACAATTAAGCAGTTAACTAATAAGCAATATCGTTAATTCAAGATAAAAAAAAATGTTGCAAATGTTCTCAACGATTTTATTCATATATGCGCAAAAAAAAAATGTTTCTAGCGACTTTTTTTTTTTGCTCTATAAGAAAAGATTTATAGAAGGGAGTACCATGAAAACATCAGTTAAACATCGAGACACATAAACAAGAAAAACGAAGCTAGAAAACTAGCAAGAAAGGAACAACGCAAACAAAAAGAAAATTATAGAATAGCAAGATCAAGTAGGTTTGTAGAATAACTCTTGTTTATTCACAATCACCTCATTAATTGGAAAAATCATAACCTCTCCGTCCTTCAATACTGGTAATGATTCAGAATATTTTCTATTGGAGAATATGTTTGGTCCCGTATTTGAGGTTTGTGAATTGTGACCATGTTGTTATTCTTTTTCTTGGTCGTTTGTTTTAGCTTTGGTTGTTACGTGTGAAATCCATTGGACTAGCACAATGAATGTAACCGAATGTACCATTTTTAAACAAATCAAGTCTGATATTCTAACAATATGTTATAAGTTTGAGGTGGTGGAGAGTTGCAATATTCAGGGGAAGCTAAACCGCTATATTAACATTTTTTATTTGACCCAAAAATCGATTAGCTAACTCGACCTAACTTTCACTGGTATGCAATTATACAGGGGAAGTGCTGTCCTTGTTTGCTTGAATTCAAAAAAGTAGAAGATGTTGTTACTTGTGAAAATGCTATGCATCATATATGGTTTTAGTTTAGACTGATTCGCGTCAATATTTGTTTGCCTCTTTCAGAGCAACAAAGAGCTGAAGTGTCTACCATTTATTTTAAATTGATGTATTAACATACACAAGATAATTAAATCAGCTAAAACATTTTTTTTTGGCAGTTTATACTTTCGGTGCTTATTTGTAGGTGGTGTATCATCTTCACAACTAATGCATGAAAAACAACTGATGATTAGTTTTTGTACAATGATAATTTTGGGGGTGTAAGATAGTTCACTTTGAACTGGTATCAGTGAAATGCTTTTCTTCTTCTTACTTGGTTTAATCTTGTGTACGGCAGTCTTTTGATGCTTCTAGGTGTATTGGAGATATTTGAGTTTCATGAAAAAAAAAATGATTTGTTGCAGCCGTGTGTTTTATTTATATATGATGATGTTCATCTTGGATTTTGGCGATACTGAGTTCTTTTTTTTTCACGATGTAAACTGAAGGCTATTAACTTGAGATTTGTTTTTCATTTGTTTTAGTATCTATCTGAAAATCATGCTGCAAGGAACAACAAGCTTTCATCTAGGTAGGAGACTACGTGATGTAGGATATCTTACTCATAAGCTTTATATTTTATATTATATTATTATTAGGGTTTCCTTTTCTAGTACTAGTTATATTTAGAATCATTGAAGTCTATATAAGAAGGCCTAACATTATAGAGAAAAAGAATTCTACAATCAATATTATTATTTGATTAATATCAAACTTATTTGCTTGTTTGTTATATTTATTTTTGTTATTGCTTTTGTGAATCTACTGATCTCACACTAGCTTTCATCATCTTTTGGATCTTTGATCTACAGTATTTAGCGATCTCATTTGCAAAGTGTTCATGTCCTTTACCAAATTCATGGAAACAAGACCTAAATCACTCTTGAAAACAAACAATGTCTTTGCTCATTCAGTTCTGCTTCTCTTAATACTCCGATCAAGTTAGCGCATCAATGTCAAAGTTCATCTTCTTTAATTTATCGTTTCATCCAGTTCGCATTGGTGCTTGAAAAATATGGTTCTCTCTCCCATGCAGGATATATTGGACTATTCGAGTATAAAATTTGAAGGGTTCTTAAAAATTCATCAAGAGGTGGTATGCCTCTTTCTTCAACTTAATTGAAAGTACTTCGAATTTCTTCCCGAGGTCTATAATTTTCTTACCAAGTTATTTTCCTTCACAAGCACCCAAAAGTTTGACTGCGTTGCTGAAGTCTGATAGTGTCCGCCTTAACTCTATCTGTGCTTCTTTACTAGATGGTAAACCTATTTTTCTGCCTTCGACATGTCATGATCTTCAAGGTCAATGACGTGGCTTAAGTTTCTCATATTTATGTTTTGACTCATCCACTGGCTTTTCCTTCCCATGATTGCATCACTGACTTTAGATTGCATATCCATGAAAATTCGCATTAAATCGGACGACTTCTTTCTAAAATTTCCAATATCTTGAGATTAGCTCTCTCCATTCTCTCTTCATCTGCATGAAGAATGTCGTCAAATCTTCACTTTGTTGAAGATCGGGAGGTGAAGCTATGCGATTTACAAATATATCTAAATATTGAGTCGTTGGTATATCCTTATCCCCCTCATTTCCAAAATCATTATAACTTGTAAAAAATAAAAATAATGATGATTATAATTTTACAGCTTTCAATAGATATTAATATCAGTAGATATATAATATACTGAATTAAAATAACTCTAGCACAAACAACATGATGAGGGCAGAATCACAAGTTCAACTACTTGTCATTAAAACATCAGTTCATGGGTATACTTTAGAATAAGTGACGCTATACCCGACCAACGAGGATGTGTCCATGCTAAGATTGCCTGATATATCTTGTATCAACACAACACAAGTTAAACACTCTCCGAGCTTAGCAGAAGAAAACAGATAAATAAAGCGCAAAACAAGCAAAAAAAAGTGGAAAAAAAAGAGAAGATAGTAGCTAAAATCTCATTGTCACCTTTTGTGACTCTATTTGTAATCTAAATTGCCCTTCTTTTCAGGAAAAAGAGAAAGAAAAGTAAAAAAAGAAAAGAAAAGTCAAAAGTTCAGAGTTACCCTGACACAATTACCTTATTTACTTATTTATTTTATATAAGAAAACAGAGAAAACTCAAAGTTACAAGATGACGTTATGCTGGGATAGAATTAGCACCAAGAAGAGCTACCTCATTATGACACATAACAGTATTGTTGTGAATAATATCTGAAATACAAAAGAATGAAGAGTAGTGAGGAATTGCTGGAGGTTTGGCCCTCTCCAGTTGAGTTTTTCTAGATAATTAGACTGAATAAAGAGTTTAGCTAATCTAATTGTTGATAAGTTTTGGTGTTGTTCCACTTTGGTTAAGTTACCTAGGACAAAATCAATAGCTTCAAAGTTTCCTCCCTGCATCTAGTAGAATCCGAGGTGATATCTACCTTGAACTTCTCTATGATAACCTTCCTTGATTGCTTGTAGTGTTGCATCATCTTGTGTTGCAAACTTTATCTTGGATTTATGCAGATCCTTCCCCCATTCCAGTGCTAAATTAGCTCCTCATGTTTCTCTGTTGGGTCTAGAGATATTATCCTTGTAGTTCCTTGCTCCCATGCAGTTCCCTTAGAAAGACATGGTAATTAGAACAAAATTAGTATATAGAAAGATATCACTATGAGCATTGTGGGAAAATACATCCATACTACTTATGCTAATAATGATTCTAAACTTTTCTATGTGGGTTCTTGTGAGTCTGTCTGAATTGGCATCATAATTTCTTTGATAGTAAAGATTGTTTAAAATGTGCCCTGGATAATGAACTACTCTGTTAAAGGAGCATAGGTGTTGAGTGATCTTATTGACAGTAAAATTTGTTGTAGGTGTTGAAAAAGCGGGGGTTTAACAACCTCATCCAATATTTCACTTAGCAATCTATATGGACTAACTCCAATATGATTTCAAGAGAATCAATTAGGCAGTTAGACTCAATCTTAAGAAAGGTATATCAAAGAGTTATATCTCAATTTCTCAATTCAATCCGCAATAAGGCAAATAACGATTTGCGAGCCTGGTTGAATATAACAGAAATAACTTGAACGGTACCAAAGACCAATGTTCATGGATCTATAAATTTCAATCAACAACCAAAGGTTGGATATACCAATTGATCGATTCTACGCACAACCTGTGATATTTCAATTATATAACAAAATATAATGCGGAAAAGAAATAACACAGACACCGTAATTTTGTTAACGAGGAAAACCGCAAATGTAGAAAAACCCCGGGACCTAGTCCAGATTCGAACACCACACTGTATTAAGCCGCTACAGACACTAGCCTACTACAAGTTAACTTCGGACTGGAATGTAGTTGAGCCCTAACCAAGTCTCACACCGATTATGGTACAGTCGCATTACTTACGCCTCTAAATCCCATCAGGACTCTACACACTTGATTCCCTTATCTGATCTCACCTATAACTAAGAGTTGCTACGACCCAAAGTCAAAGACTTATAAACAAATCTGTCTCCCGCGGATAAGTCTATTCTGATAGATAAATCTGACTCCCAAAGAAGTACTTATGAAGTTTTTGTTCCGTCATTTGATAAATCAAGGTGAACAGGAACCAATTGATAACCCAGAATTATATTCCCGAAGAACAGCTTAGTATTATCAATCAACTCACAATAATCTTAATCGATTAACGAAACATGATATTTTGGAATCACAAACGATGAGACGAAGATGTTTGTGACTAATTTTCTATCTTTCCTATCGTAAATATAAATCTCAAGCTAATCTTACGATTGTACTCAATCACGATAGAAAACCGCAAGATCAGATCACGCAACTACAGAGAAAATAGTTGGGCCTGGCTTCACAATCCCAATGAAGTCTTTAAGTCGTTAACCTACAAGGTTTCGTGAAAAACCTAAGGTTAAAGGAGAATCGACTCTAGTTATGCAACTAGTATCACACAGGAGGTGTTGGGATTAGGTTTCCCAGTTGCTAGAGTTCTCCTTTATATAGAACTCAAATCCGGGTTTGCAATCTAAGTTATATTGGTAACAAAGCATTCAATATTCACCGTTAGATGAAAACTTGATTAGATTCAAGATAATATCTTTCAACCGTTAGATCAAACTTAGCTTGTTATATACAAATGAAATGTACTTTCATTTAGGTTTGAGTAACCATACCTAAACGTGTACACTTAGTCGGTTCAACAGTAGTTAACCAATGGTTAGCCATATGAGCACTTTCATATCAACCTTATTTATCTTCACCATAACTAGTTCAAATGACTCAAATGAAACTAGTTTGAGAGTTGTTCAATTGCTTAGATCTCATAGAAGTATACAAGAGACAATCGAAGCAAAATCGGTTTTGATTCACTCGAATCAATTCATGAACATTATAGCCACGGTTTGGACAGATTGCATTCCTTATTAAATAAATGTTTTAGTTCATGACCAAACCGATTTTAGACAGTAACCTGCTTAAATATGCAAACGGTACGCATACTTAAGTACCCGGCTAGAGTTTGTTTTTACTTCCAAAATCCAGCAGAAATTCATGGACGTGAAAGTTCCGCCAGTATGCGTATGGGTACGCATACTTACCCGGATTTCCAACAACCGCAGGTACGCGTACGGGTATGCATACTTTAGGTTCCCGGTTTTCGACTTTTACACAAATGTGAGAACACACTATGTTTATATCCAAACATGGTTACGTGTTCTAAACTCTCATTTCAATCATTGAAACTTTCTTAGATGATGTTAAAATAGTTGTTATTCACAAACTATTAGCATCAAAACGATTTTCAAGTTATTGAAATGATCAACAGGACTTTTGTTACGAGTAAAGATGAACTTGGCTAAAGCGAAATTTTACCAACACATATTTCGAGAAATAGATAAGCGAGATAAACTCGGCTCGAAATAGCAAATGTGTATAATTGAAGTCTATATAGCAATACGACTTTTTGTCTCAAATAGGAGATAGAGTAGATAGACTTTTGAGTGATAGATAAGTTCAAGTCTCCACATACCTTTTGTTGATGAAGTTCCACAAGTTCCCTTGAGTAGTTCTTCGTCTTCATTCGATGAACGCCGTGGAGTCTAAAGCTGAACTACACTTACTATCCTAATCTGAGACTTAGCTATAAGTAGACTAGAAATCAAGACTTATAGTTTTGGCAACTAAACTTGACAAACAAGCTTGAGATAGCAACGCTTGCTAGTTCGACCGAGCAATGCTCTAACAATCTCCCCTTTTCTCAATTTTAGTGACAAAACTATCAATACATATGGAATACAAAATAAATAAACTTTGTAGCTTCTCATTCAGATGCTTGATCTCCTTGGTTCTTCAACATTACTCGAAATCTTCGTCACTTTCAAGTACTCCAATGATTCTAAATGTGTTCAACTCAGCATCATCATTGTTGAAGATCCGTAGCTATAACAATGAGAAAAGAATAGCTCTCAATCATTGTTATATAGTGTCATAGTATTATTACACATCATCAAATTTCAATTGTACCACAACTTCGACAACAATACTATGGTGATATATATCACTCCCCCTTAGTCAATACTTCATCTCACATGAAAACCACTTCCCCTTACATAATTATACAAAAACCATATGTATTTGTAGTGTGGACTACACATTAATTCTCCCCCATTTTGTCAATAAAATTGGCAAAGGTACGAAAATTAGTGGGATCCTAATGAAATTTCCATAGAGATACTTCATGACCAAAAGAAAAGTACATATCAACTTTTTTAGATGCAATCATATAGCCGAAACTAAATGCATTCATCAAGGAGTTTATTAAGATACAAGATAACCCCTATAATATTCCACGGCCGCACTCCCCACATAGATTTGGTAATTAAGCACAAGTTCAATTAAGAACTCTCCCCCATAAAATGTCATTACCGAAAGAACAACAAGAGCGACCTTACTTTCACAAGAAAAGAAAGATTTCTTTGGACATTAACAAATCACATGAAACATGAATTTGTATCCAAAAATCTCAATTAAATTAACCACGAGAGAACCCATGATTAAATTAATCGTAAATGTTCACATAAGAGAACTTACGGAGCCGCACAGTATTTACATAAAGATATGGATCAGGGAAGATCAACACTGCGGAATAAACAAAGATTCATTCTATTTTTCATCACTATTTGCACAATGACATATAATAGACTTAATCTTTGTAAACAAAAGTTCATCCTATCTTCCATCAATATTTGCATAATGACATGGTAGGCTTAACTTTTGTTTGTCAAAAGTTCATTCAATCTTTTATCAATACTTGCATACCGACATGTAAAAGACTGAACTTTTGACAAATTATTTAGCTGAACTTCTCATGGTTTTAACACATTTAGCAGTTTAATTGAAGAGTAAAATAATTCAAGGCTAAAATACCGTTAAATTCATTAAACTATTAAAATAACAGTTTTATAATAAGATTAACATAAGAAGTTAAACATAAATAACATAAGAAAGAGTTTGAACAAAAATGAAGATAAAGAAACTAATCCAGATTCCGATAAAAATCCTCAGCAATCTTAGATATTGATTCAGCTAGGTCAGGGCGAACTGTCACATCATGGGTCAATTATTTCTCCAAGCACTCATTCCTTTGAAGAAGACGAGCGACTTTAGGATTGGCAGGTTTCTACATTTTGTTAATGTCTGTCTGGCTCAAAAGAGATGGAGTACCAACACAAGTTCTAGACAGAATAATCTTAAATTGACTGCAAATTCGGCTAATGAGGCATGGAAAACCAGGATTTTTCTTCTGTGAGACCATTGAATCATTTGACGAACAATTAATCCGCATAAATCCACTTCTTCACCAGAAACAAGATGATACACTAACTCAGCCAGAGTTCTGCTCCAAAGATTTTTGTCTAGATTACATGGTATTAAGTTAGCCATAGCTAGTTTGTCAAAAGTCTTCAAATGAAAGCTTATGTTATCCACAAGGAGTTTGCTCTCAACCCAGGGAACATTCTTTCCTAGGAGTAGTTCAGACAACTGATTCTTATTTGGTCTTTGACCTTCTAGTTGAGGAACAACAAAAGAATGATGTAAAGGTAAGTCTAACAGCTTAGCTATAACACCACGGTTAATTTCAATCGATGTTCCTTTGACCAGAGTCTTGAAAGAGCAGTCGGTATTGTTGGCTGAATGAAGATTAGCATAAAATTCACAGGTCATCTCAGGATGTGATTCCCCCAAACCTTTATGAATGTCACCCCACACAAACTGGTCCATCAATGCGTGAAACTCTGGTTCTTGGACCGACCAATCATATACCCTTTCGATGACAAAGTGACCACTAGAGAGTTTATTATATCTGTCCCTGGCAGAGATGTTGATAAAGATAATTCGACGACTAGCATCAAAATAAGGTTATTGAACGCCTATACCAACATCATCATCAACCAACTCATCATCACTGTCAAACAACTTCCTACTTGAAATGGAATTGGTACCCGAACTATCACCACGATTCAATCTTTTCCTAGACGCCATGAAAAAAGTGAAGAAGAACTTACCAAGTACGTGAAGTTGTTAATGGTGAAGTCCCGGAATGAGAGAATTAAGGATACTCTTGTTAAAGGATTTCCTGTTGTTAACAGAGACAAAGAAAAATAAGGTTTTGAGAGTTAGCAAACTCTTGGGAAACTTTTTCGTACTCGAACTATAGAGAAGAAGAGATGAACCAAATGAAGAGGTTTCTTCCTCTTTTATATATCTCAAGATGGAACATTTACGTCACAACACGTTTTGGAACACGGTTCATACTCGTACAGGTCACAAGACCAGAGTACTTGAACCGAACGTGTGTGACAATGACTCGTTTGTTTTTAAACATCATATTTTTACAAATATGAGAAAGGAAGTTGGATCATATCTCAACAACCCTTTAACGAGCATTTTACTGTGAACACAAGAGGATAACTCCCTTGTACACCATGACACTAAGAGAGAGTTTCTTTCCAACAACTCTTACAACTCCTAGTATTGAGAGAAACCTAAGAAACTGTCATTACAAGTTTTTCAAAGAAATTAGAAAAGACACAAAGTAAATTATGTTCCTGATTTCTTCGTTTCCAACTTATAAGACACAGTTGCTGCAGATAATGTTTAGTACTGCTCAGGGAAACTCTTTTGATAAGAAGATAGATCTTGACTTTCTCATAAGAGATGTTCGTAAATTATCTTGACAAGGTGTAACAGGGTTTGATTGATGAACATAGTCAAATTCAGAGATGAAACTGACTGATAGATGAGGTTTGGATACTTCTTGTATAATCTCCAACTTGTCTGATACACAGGAGACAGAGGAATTACCCTTGCTGATAAGAAGATCAATATCAACCTCAACATGAAAGTTATTCATCATAACTTGATTTAGATTATCAAGAGATTCTTGCTCTTTCTGGAGACAAAACTCAACGTCAAGAGACAAGCTTTCAAGCCTTTTCTCAAGCTCTGTAAACATTTCTAGGGATATTCAACCTGGTGGAGGTTTGGATAGAATTTCTTCTAAAGATTTAATTAAATCAGTGATGAAGGAGAATTATAAAATCCATGGATTTGGTAGTGCATTTATTGAGATCGCACAGCTGTCCATAGAGTCAGATCACTATTAATACAGACTTAGGAGGTCTTAAACGTGTTTTCCAGCTCTGATACCAATTGAAAAATTGGTGGTCTAACAACCTCACCCAATATTTCACTTAGCAATCTATATGGACCAACTCCAATATACTTTCAAGAGAATCAACTAGACAGTTAGACTCAATCTTAAGAAAAGTATATCAAAGAGTTATATCTCAATTTCTCAATTCTATCCGCAATCAAGCAAATAAGGATTTGCGAGTTTGATTGAATATAAGAGAAATAACTTGAACAGTACCAAAGACCAATGCTCAAGGATCAATCAATTTCAATCAACAACCAAAGGTTGGATTTACCAATTGATCGATTCTACGCACAGCCTGTGATATTTCAATAACATAACAAAATATAATGCGGAAAAGAAATAACACAGACACCAGAATTTTGTTAACGAGGAAAACCGCAAATGCAGAAAAACCCCGGGACCTAGTCCAGATTTGAAAACCACACTGTATTAAACCGCTACAGACACTAGCATACTACCAAGCTAACTTCGGTCTGGAATGTAGTTGAACCCTAATCAATCTCACACTGATCAAGGTACAGTCACGTTCCTTACGTCTCTGATCCCAGTAGAATACTACGCACTTGATTCCCTTAGCTGATCTCACCCACAACTAAGAGTTGTTACGACCCAAAGTCGAAGACTTGATAAACAAATCTGTATCAAACAAAAAAGTCTATTGAATAGATAATCTGTCTCTCATTTGTTTCGTCTTTTGATAAATCAAGGTGAACATGAACCAATATTGATAACCCGTACTTATATTCCCGAAGAACATCCTAGTATTATCAATCACCTCACAATAATCTTAATCGATTAACGAAACAAGATATTGTGGAATCACAAACGATGAGACGAAGATGTTTGTGACTACTTTTCTATCTTGCCTATCAGAGATATAAATCTCAAGCCAATCTTACGATTGTACTCAATCACGATAGAAACCAGAAAGTTCAGATCCTGCAACTACAGAGAAAATAGTTGAGTCTGGCTTCATGATGATTGCATAATTCATATGATTTTAGTGTCCATTCCATACTTGTTTTAGCTAGTATTCTTGCATGTATTCGTATTATTACCATTGCTTTCTCTTATTTGTCTCAATTAGGTGAATCATCCAAAAAGGATCTACAAAGTTCTGAAAAGATCTAGGAAGAGAAGTATTCCAAGTATCCAAGTGCCCAAGTCCAAGACAAGTAGAAGAAGCGCGACGAAAAGGAGCAAAACACTCATAATCAAGACACAGGCCAAATACCGATCTTAACTCATTCAAATTAAGTATTTCTCATCATCATCTTTAAGATAATTGAAACATAAAAATAATGCAAAAAGAATTAGGTCATTCCGAGTTCGGATGAAGAAGTTGTGGCCAAAACAGTTTTTATTGAATACCGAAGACAGTGAAGTCCGCGAACTGGGTTTGCGAACCGAGTTCGCGGACTTATTTCCGAAAATATCTGCTGGAATTTAAAGTTTGCGGACTGGGTACGCGAACTTATCAAAAGGGAAATGTGTATTTACACCTTGGAAGGCCTAAAGACACGTTTGAAGTCGTTAGGTCATATTTTCGGGGCGGGTTCCTAAACCCAACTAAATACTTGGAGACCAAGCAATGTAAACCTATAAAAAGGTATTAGGTTATGTAAAAATATAATCAAATCTCATATCACAAGTTTTACATCAAAAACCTAGGGTTTACCCCTTTAGGGGGAAACCACCATTCTTCATCTTCTTTGTAATATGAGTAGCTAATCCTTTGTTGATTAAGGATGAATTCAATGTTCTAAGCATGAAGATTTATTAATAATACAAATCTATTGAGAGTTCTTATCATCATCGTTTGTCTTTACCATATCTAGGGTTTATGAGTGATTATTATATTGATTTGGGAGGCCTACTAGATCAGTATATTGATTGTTCTATTGCTAGTGGAAGTTATGAGATAGGTAATCGTCGATTAACTCTCTACACAAGTAGAAATCGCTGTCGTACGCGTCAAAAATAATATTACTTTCTCACAACTTAAAATATATAATATAGCAAGGGTAAGAAGGGATCGTTCCCACAGAGAGGATCTAGGTTGTCAAGTTGTTTCGGTTTCCTATATAAACAAGGGGGGATTTCTGATTTTTATGTAAAGGAAAATAAACTAAAAGCAAATAATGAAATAAACAAGCAAATCAAGAAGATGAAGATATTGGTCAAGGATCAGTTTTCATTCACAAACATGAATTTGTAACAATAACTAGAATTTATATTTAATCTCAATTTATTAAAAGATGCGAATGTGAATTCCCGCTAATTTCCTCTTGTCATCAACAAACACATTAAAAGATGCGAATGTGAATTCTACCTAGAAAGCAACCTAAAGTGTAAAAGCACAATTAAGTTTAACTCCCTAAGAGCACTAAGTTCTATGAAATAAGACTAATCAATGCAACGAACGTGTAAAAGCACTAATCCGTTTTAACAAAGGTTATGATCCACTTGTGACTACTAGGATGTATCACTACAAGCAATACTCACAATTATGCTACTTGCAATCAGGAATTATCACTTTTGCGTATAATAACCCTAATCTAGCAATAGAGATGAAAACTAATTCAATCGGCTCGACTAAACATGCATTCAAATCATATAACAATATTAAAAGTGAATCATAAGCAATAAAATATGGAGACCAAACTAATTCATTGCATAAATATCATGGTTGGAACTCCAACTTATTCCTTAACTAATAATAAAAACTTAGCTCATATTCATGGAGTTCATAACAAGAAGGAAGAGAAAACCTATGATGTTGTAAACCCTAGGCAAAAAAAAATAGAAGAGAAGATAAAAGATATGAGTTTCTTTTTATATCCTTCATGTATTTCACGCCCACTGCCTTTTCCAACCACATAAGCTAACCATCAGAATCAGGCCCACATGTAAGAGCCCAAGTCAATCTGAGTAGAATACTGGATCGGCGAGTCAGGTACCTGGATCGTTGAGTCAACTCGCCGTACTCCGATTCCGGAAGAGTTTCCTCTGTTTTCTGGTTGTTTCCCGGCCTGTCTCAGGTTAATTTCCCTGCACAATCATTCATTCATACACAACTCCTAACATTCATCTATTCATCACTTAATTTCCCTACTTGTCTTGACTGCAATCAACTAGGCACAAACCATTTAATCACCAGCAACAAGACCAACAACTTCTCACTGCCCCTGCCAATTCTAAGTCATGCCCCACTGCAGCCATCACTTCCATTTCTCAGCTGCCAAATTCTCCAGATTAGCTTCAGTCCACCACTGCACAACTTTTATCACAACTGCCTGCAACCACTCACGGTACTCTTCCCAGCTCAGTTCAACATGATACTCCATTTCCTACATCTTCACCACTGCCTCAGTCTTAACAGCATCAACCCATCGCTCAACAAGACAGCATCAACATCGAACCATTTCCTTACTCCCTGTAACTTCAAGTTATCTCCAATCTCAATGCCCAACTCATTGCAGACTCAAATCATTCACTGCACAACTCACAGTTCATCCGCAAATTCATTACAGAATTTCAATATCCTTGTTCACATTAAGTCACCTGCTCCTAGTCTTCAGCTTCTCATGTTCACCTTCAAGAGCACCACAACTCCAATTTCCTTTCTGCCACAGTACCCTAGTTCTCCACTAAAGATCAGTACTGCCTTCCATACTGCCAGCAACACCTTCACAGTCTTCTACTCAAACTTCGAGCAATACTGCCATTAATCACTCTCTTTTCGTGTTATCATTGCCATTCATGTTGCCTCTCGAGCTCGTCATCAATACATCAGTCAATCAGCATTGCTAACAACAGCAGCTTCCATTAAAAATATCATCATCGGACTTAATTCAGAGAACAACCTATGCTGTCAATTCTTCTCAACTTCTATCTTATGTTCTAATTCTCTAAACATCACTCCCAAATCCCGCTGACACCCTCTCAAATTCGAGCAAAAATATGACCCATTCAATCTCTATTTCAGCTTCAATTGCTTGTATCTCATCACCAGATCCACTTCCTTCAATTTCAGATTCTGCAGCATCGTCTACTCAATCTCAGGTTCAATAACTTGAACCCAATCTTCAGTTCATCTCATCTGGCTCCATCAAATAGTGGCAGCAACATAATCTCATCACAACAGTGGCTTGTTCCTGCCTCCTTCAAATTGAATCAAACCCACTAGTTCTCAATCAATCACTTCGAGAATCAAAACCCAACTCCACATTCTGCAATATCAAATTCATCTCAGATCCCATCCAAACTCAATTGCATCTGTTACACTATCTGTTCATCATTTCACACCGGACCCATTAATCAATCAGTCCATCAGTCGCAACTATGTTATCTTCTCTTCATTTAATCTCTCGGACCAATACCAACAGTTGCTGCTGCTTTCTTGATTTCAGCTGCAAATGATTTTGGGAGGAAATGTCTTCTCGACTTAGGGTTAGGGTACTAGAGCTGGGTCTGGATTTAGACACTCAACTGTAGAAGATCCACCCAGCTAACAACCCCTTAACCTCAGCTGGTCTGTCTATAACGCTCCTCCAAAACAGAGTTACCCCTTAACCCTGGATCGACTCCGAGTTGTGTTCGCCTCTGAAATGACTAGCTTGCCCTTGTCACTCAATTTGGATGATTTCTCCTCGAGTCCTTCCACCAACAATAGACGTCTCCTCTTCTCAACTTCACTTCATCTCTTCAATTCTATACATCACTAAAGCTGTCATGCCTTTCAGACAAAATTCGCATCACTAAAGCTGACATGCTTTTCAGCAAGAGATGAAGAAATAAAAGGAAATAGTGAGAAACAGTTAAGCCTCTAACAACGGTTGCACCTTTTATCCCTTTAAGCAACGTTTCTTCTTCTTTTGTTCCAAATGACTCCAAAGTACCTAAACACTCAAAACCAAACATAAGATACATAATTTACAAGAAAAGTAGCAAAGAAAGCATAAATACTAGATATAAAATTAGGTGTTTTGGACACCTATCAAAGATAACACCAGCAAGTAAACCTTGAGCTAAGAGTTTAACTACTGGGATCAACCTAATTCACAAAGCTTAAAGCGTTCGATTGGATTACACCTTGAGTGAGCTACTACTTGGTGGTTCAGTTGAATAGAATCTGATATTGGAGAGCTTCTGTATCCGTGGTAAAAGGAGTTTTGGGGATAACACTGAGCTAGCTGTTATTCCACGGTTGGTGATGAATGGTTCTTATGAACAATAGATAAATATATTAATCCAGATATCGCTTGGTAACGGCGAAGGATTTCTTAATCATCTTTCTTATATTATTATCTTTTTATTAATCTTAAAACCAAATCCCCCCTTTTGTTATTTACTTTATCTTCCTGATCAAATAACCTATCAATTACACAGCTCTCTGTGGGAACGATCTCTTACTACCGCTATATCACTAGTTAATTAGTGGGAAATATATTTAATAATTTGGTGAACCTACGACATCCCATACAAATTTTGGCGCCGCTGTCGGGGAGCAGTTGCTAATTGATTTGTTATTTGTTTAGCTTGTTTTTGTTTTTAAATTTTCTTTTTGTTTTGATTTTCTCTTTCTTGTGAATCGTCATGTTTCCTTACGGAAATAACATGTACGGATTACAAGATCAGATATATGACAGTGGTAATCAAAATGGATTTCAATCTCATAACAACTACCAACCATCCTATGGGTATAATCAAAACCAATCTTTTGGCTATGATCAATATCCCACGGAAACTTATGGATATTCTCATGCATGTCAACAAACTTATGACGGGTATGTATGTGGACAATCACAAGGATGGGAGGATAGTTATACTTCTAATCATTTATCTCATGAACGTAAGCAGAAGCTTGATCAGATTATGTATTATTTAAAGGCCAATATTTCCACATTGGAGTCACTCAATGATCAACTAAGCGCGGAAAACAATATCTCAACCGAATCTTACTTCAATATATCTAACCAAACTCCTGATCGTTTTTATGATCATTCACCTATTCAAAAATGGGAGACTTGGTATGGAAATAGTGTGGTGAGTGAAGGTATTGGTTTTGATGAATGTCTTGACCAATTCCAAGAAATGGCACAACATCAGCAAGGGCTCCATACAATTGAAGATAAACAATATGAGCAACTTCAGGAAATTCAAAGGCGTGAGGAGAACTTAAAAATACAAATTTCTCAACTTAGTGAAGGTGGGAATGAGGAAGAAGTTTGGCCTCAAAATCAAAACGATTTTGAAATTCCTATGGATGACGAAGATTCCTATGAAGATGAACAATTTTTTGAAAGTCCTTTCAACAATGATACGATTATCCCAACTCCGTATCATAATAACGATCATTCACATATTCAAAAGGAGGAGTTTGGGTATGACATATCTATTGTTATAAATGGTGTAACGTACTCAAACGAAGAAATTAGGAGTTGCATCAATGAACTGGACGTTTTAGGAGAGGATTCAGATTCCGATGACGAGGTTGTTCAAGAGATGAAGATTGAGAATGAAACCAAATTGATTAAAGTCGTGGAAGACCCAATTGAGCTAGTTAATAATAGTTCAATAGAGGACCACGATATACTTGAGGTAAGTAATTCACTGGAGATAACTAATGAGGATCCGAAACAAGGTTTGTCTAATCCTTTGCATAATTCTATATCTATTGATCCTTTTCCTCTAATCGAAGTAGCTTCTCAAAGAGTTGTTAACCCAACTTTTAAGAAAATGCTTCACTTAGGATTGAAGTTGTGTGCTTCTAAAATTTTAACGGATTATTTTGCTTCTAAGTATCCACCACTTGATGTGTTTGATTCGAGTATTGTGCAGGTTCACCAAGCTGAGGAACCTTTTAAAGTTCCCGAATTCTATGTTCTCTATCCACTTTCGAGTGTAGAAAGGACTAAGTGTGGGGGAAACTTCAGTAAAGTGATAGCTTCAATATTTATATTTTGTGCTAATGTTATTTTGAAGTTATTAATGGAATTGCAGATTGTTATTTGGAAGGATTTCCAAATTTTCAGATTGTTGGTGTACGGACGATAACAATAACGTCGGGCTGACGACGTTAAACCAAGCACTGTGTGGGAGGAAACCCATCGGTTTTGTATCTTTATCCCTTTTGTTTTTAATTTTCTTAGTTTTTCATATCATATCTTGCATTCCCATCTTATATTTTACAAATTTCAATATCTATAATGAAAGTTTTGATGAATTCTCGTCAGAAAATTCTGACTGCGCATTTGTTACCAAATTAGCTCTCGAGACTTCATACGGAGTCCGATTTGAGTGGTTGACCCCAACTTTTAAAGAGGACAGAAATACATTTTTTTCAAAAAGAAAATTTGAATTAGGAGTATGTTAAGTTGGAGCGATAGTCCTGGACATTTGAGTTTCGGAATTTTTCCAGAACTTTTTCAGATTGCATGTTAGTCAGTCAGGAGGCCGTAAAAGTCAGACCGTTTATCGAAACACTGTGAAATTTTGACACGTTATATAAAAGACATAGTTTAACAACTTTTGTTTAGGATAGTTTTCCTAATTCCCTAACCATTTGTACAGTTTTCGAGTTTTTCAGGGCTGTTATGTCAGAAATAAGAATTTTCGGTTTTAAACATTGAGGACAATGTTGAGTTTAAGTGTGGGGGAGTAGTTAAGCATGTTTGGTTTGCATACAAAACAAATAATCATACTATTTGATTTCTTGCATTATTGAGACTTCATATTTTGGAGTTACTTATGAGCTATTTTGGATGACACACTACACCTTTTAAGGTTGAAACATTTCTTCAAGCTATAGATTAAGTTCCATGTATTTCAATCCTTAAATATATACGTTCATAATTGAATGCGAAACTAAGCTATGGTAGTCATTTGAAAGATTTATCCTTGCAATTAATCATTACTGAATCACTTTCTTTTTATTTTTGCAGTTATATGTTTCTCTAAAGTGATTTGGTGGGATCCTGATACTACCGTGGATGTTGTAGCAAGGAAATCATTGGTTGAGTATTTGAAAGCCCCGTAGACAATTTTCTAACAATCATAAAGAGTGAGACGAAAAAAAAAGAATATATATATATATATATAAGGCTCCTCTTCTTTTATCAACATTACTAATAAATGATAGGTCCGGAATTGCGGATTAATCATAGTCGATAAAAACAAAAACCATATCATCATTATATAGCAAGTAAAAAAAGACCATTGATGAGTTTATTGACACTTGGATAGCAGTATGTGTGAAACGTTGTCCCTGCCTCCGTCGCCTAAGCAAGCGTGGAGTGCAGGATCCAAGGCAACTATAATGTACTTGCTGAATAGGAACATGCGCTTAGAGTATCTAATCATGTGGTCGAGTTAAATAGGTGCTTCTCTCAACTAGTGCGCTATAAATATATGTCCTTTGACGACATTCATACAAGTATTGTGAGTAACATCTTTCACTTAAGTCAACATTTGGACACTTCACTTTTCTATTTCCATTTTCTTATCTATCCATGTGATTTCAGTATGCGAGTGTTGTGACAAACGTTGCAACGAGTACGATGACTATCTTAGTAGAGTTTTGCAATCAGGTTGAATGTCACACTAAGTAATTGCTTATGTGTGATGATTGGAATGTATGTGGGATGTTTGCATCTCAAGAACTTATGCAAGCTAATTATTTGGCTTTCTACTTTGTGTCTATCCTTAGTGGTTCTTCCAAGCGAGAGATTGGAGTAGGTTTTATGGGTATACCTCTTGTAAACCATCACGAGACTATAACTCGTCCACTAGGGACACCTAGGGGTTTAAAGCACTGTTATTCATGCTAAGAGTAATCGTATCCTCACGACATGGAGTTGTTGTATTTAGGATTAGTTTTAAGCAAAATTTGATGCGTGTCGTTAATGCAACAAATTAATATATATATTTCCCACTAATTAACTGGTAATATAGTGGTAGTAAGAGATCGTTCCCCCAGAGAGCTGTGTAATTGATAGGTTATTTGATCAACAAAATAAAGTAAATAACAAAGGGGGGTTTTGGTTTTAAGATAAATATAAAGACAATAAGATGAAAGGGATGATCAAGGAATCCTTCACCGTTACCAAGCGATAACTGGATTAATATACTTATCTATCTTTCGTAAGAACCATTCATCACCAACCGTAGAATAACAACTAGATCAGTGTTATCCCAAAACTCCTTCAATCTCTGGATACGGAAGTTCTCGACTACCAGATTCTGTCCAACGAACCACCAAGTAGTAGATCACTCAAGGTGTAATCCAATTGAACGCCTTAAGCTTTGTGAATTTAGGTTGATCCCAGTAGTTAAACTCTTAGATCAAGGTTTACTTGCTGGTGTTGTCTTCACACACGATTGCTCCACAGAATCCCTCTGTAAGGTCTCGTGATTTCTACTTGTGTTGAGAGTTAATCGACGATTGCTTATCTCATAACTTCTACTAGCAATAGAATAATCAATAAACTAATCTAGCGTGCACTCCAAATCAATCTAAGAATCACTCATAAACCCTAGATATAGTAAAGACAAAAGATGATGATAAAAACTCTCAATAGATTTGTATTATTAATAAAGCTTCACGCTTAGAACATTGAATTCATCTTTAATCAACAAAGGATTTCGCTACTCATATTACAAAGAAGATGAATAATGGTGGTTTCCCCCTAAAGGGGTAAACCCTAGGTTTTGATATAGAACTTGTGATATGAGATTCGATGATATTTTTACATAATATAATACCTTTTTATAGGTTTACATTGCTTGGTATCCAAGTATTTAGTTAGGTTTAGAAACCCGACCCGAAAATATGACATAACGACTCCAAACGTGCCCATTTGATAAGTTCGCGTACCCAGTCCGCAAACTTCAAATTCCAGCAGATAGTTTCGGAAATAAGTCTGCGAACTCGGTTCGCAAACCCAGTTCGCGGACTTCACTGTCTTCGGTATTCAATGAAAACTGTTTTGGCCACAACTTCTTTATCCGAACTCGGAACGACCTCATTCTTTTTGAATTATTCTTATCTTTCAATTCTCTTCAAGATGATGATGAAAAATACTTAATTTGAATGATTTAAGATAGGTCTTTGGCCCTTCTCTTGATTTTGAGTGTTTTTCTCCTTTTCGTCGCATTTCTTCCACTTCTCTTGGACTTGGGCGCTTGGATACTTGGGATACTTCTCTTCTTAGCTCTTTTCAGCACTTTGTAGGTCCTTTTTGGATGATTCACCTAATAGAGGCAAATAAGAGAAAACAAGAGTAATAATACAAATATCTGCAAGAATAATAGCTAAAACAAGTATGGAATGGATACTAAAATCATATGAATTATGCACTTATCAAATTCCCTCACACTTAGCTTTTGCTAGTCCTCGGGAAAACTAAATAAAACTGATCCTAAATACAACAACTCCATGTCGTGAGGATACAGTTACTCTTAGCATGAATAACAGGCCTTTAAACCCCTAGGTGTCCCTAGTGGACGAGTTATAGTCTCGTGAGGGTGTACAAGAGGTATACCCACAAAACCTACTCCAATTTCTCGCCTTGGAAGAACCACTAAGGATAGACACAAAGTAATAGATAAATAATTAGCTTGCATATGTTCTTTAGCTACAAACATCCCACATACATTCCAATCATCACACACAAGCAATTACTTACGTGTGACATTCAACCTAATTGCAAAACTCTACTAAGATAGTCATCGTACTTGTTGCAACGTTTGCCACAACACTCGCATACTGAAATCACATGGATAGATAAGAAAATGGAAATAGAAAAGTGAAGTGTGCAAATGTTGACTAAAGTGAAAGATGTTACCCATAATACTTGTATGGATGTCGTCAAAGGATATAAATTTATAACGCAATAGTTGAGAGAAGCACCCATTTAACTCGACCACATGATTAGATACTCTAAGCGCATGTTCCTTTTCAGCAAGTATGTGATAGTTGCCTTGGATCCTGCACTCCACGCTTGCTTAGGCGACGGAGACATGGACAATGTTTCACACATACTGCTGGCAAAGTGTCAAGAACCTCATCAATAGTCTTTTTGACTTGCTATATAGTGATGATATGGTTTTTGTTTTCATCGACTATGATTAATCCGCAATTCCGGACCTATCATTTATTAACGTCGATAAATGAAGAGGAGACTTATTTATTAATTTATTTATTTTTTTTATTTTTTTTCCGGCTCACTCTTTATGAGTGTAAGACAATTGTCTTATGGGGCTATTATATAAACTCAACCAATGATTACCTTGCTACAACATCCACGGCAGTATCAGGATCCCACCAAATCACTTTAGAGAAACATAAAACTGCAAAAATAAGAAGAAAGTGATTCAGTAATGATTAATTGAGAGGATGAATCTTTTAAATGACTACCATAGCTTAGTTTCGCATTCAATTATGAACGTATATATATTGAAGGATTGAAATAAATGGAACTTAATCTATATTCGTAAGTACTGTTTCAACCTAAAAAGGTTTAGAGTGTCATCCTAAATAGCTTATAATTAACTCCAAAATATGAAGTCTCAAGAATTCAAGAAATCAAAGAGTATTATTTTTATTTTATATGCAAACCAAACATGCTTAACTACTCCCCCACACTTAAACTCAACATTGTCCTCAATGTTCAAAACCGAAAATTCTGAGTTCTGACATAACAACCCTGAAAAACTCAAACACCTGTACAAATGGGTAGGTAACTAGGAAAAACATTCTAAACTAAAGTTGTTCGCCTACATCTGTTATATGAGGTGTCAAAAGGACATAGTGTTTCGATAAACGGTGTGACTTTTATGGCCTCCGGACTGACAGACATGCAATCTGAAAAAGTTCAGGAAAAATACCAAAAGTCAAATGTCTAGGCCAATCTGTCCAACTTAGCAGACTCCGAATTAATATTTTATTTTTGTAAAAGAAAGTTGAGTCTGTCCTCTTTAAAATTTGGGGTAAACCACTCAAATCGGACTCCGTATGAAGTCTCGAGAGCTATTTCCGTAACAAGTGTGCAGTCAGAATTTTCTGATGAGAATTCGTCAAAACTTTCATTAAAGATATAGAACTTGTAAAATCTAAGATGGGAATGCACGATACGATATGCAAAACTAAGAAAATTAAAAACAAAAGGATAGAGATACAAAACCGATGGGTTACCTCCCATTTAGTGCTTAGTTTAATGTCCTCAGCCCGACTTGGTATTCCGCCAATTACTCATCCAGAGGGAGATAATCATGAAATCCTTGCACATCCATATCCACATAAGCGATGCTTTCATAATATGGCTTCAATCTATGGCCGTTCACCTTTAAATTTTGTTCCATCTCTAAGACTAGAGATTTCAACTGCGCCATGAGAATAAACATTAGTAACAACATACGGTTCAATCCATCTGGACCTTAGCTTACCAGGAAATAGTTTAAGACGAGAATAAAATAAAAGAACTTTTTGCCCCACAACAAAATTCTTTCGAGAAATCATCTTGTCATGAAAAAGTTTCGTCTTTTCCTTGTAAATACTAGAACTCTCGTAAGAATCATTACGTATCTCCTCTAGCTCATTGAGTTGTAACTTCCTTTGTTTCCCCGCATTGTCATAATCCATGTTGCACATCTTTATCGCCCAATATGCCTTGTGTTCAAGTTCAACCGGAAGATGACAAGCTTTGCCATAAATCAACCGATATGGAGACATACCAATCGACGTTTTGTACGCCGTTCTATATGCCCATAATGCATCATTAAGCCTATAACTCCAATCTTTCCGTGTAGTGTATACGATTTTCTCAAGAATGGATTTAATCTCACGGTTTGAGATTTCGGCTTGCCCACTAGTTTGTGGGTGATACGGCGTACCAACCTTGTGTGTTATGTTGTACTTCTTGAGTAGAGCATGGAAGGATTTCTGAAAATGCAAACCTCCGTCACTGATAACCACTCTTGGTGTACCATGTCTAGAGAAAATATATTCCTTCACAAACTCACAAACAACTTGAGAATCATTAGTAGGGGTGGCTTTAGCTTCCACCCATTTAGAAATATAATCCACAACAAGAAGTATATAAAATTTTCCATTAGAATTGACAAAATGACCCATAAAATCAATTCCCCATACATCAAATACTTCAACATCAAGAATTGGTGTGAGTGACATTTGATTTCGAGCACCTAGATTGCCCGTTCTTTGACATCTATCACAAGATTTGTAAAAAATATATGCATCTTCAAATAGAGTAGGCCAGTAAAAGCCACTTTCAAGTACTTTGAAAGAGGTACGTTTAGAACCAAAGTGACCACCACATGCATAAGTATGACAAAAAGTAAGAATAGATTGAAATTCAGAATTAGGTACGCACATGCGGATGATTTGATCAGAACCGTATTTCCACAAATAGGACTCATCCCACACATACTGCTTGGCTATTTTCTTAAGCTTAAGCTTTTGAAAATTAGACATTGTACTAGGTACTTGTTTTGTAACCAAGTAGTTCACTATATCCGCGTACCAAGGTGTTGAATATTCAATTGAGAAAAGTTGTTCGTCTGGAAAACGATCTTGTAAAGGAAGTTCTTCTTCAGAAACAACAAGTCTGCTGAGATGATCCGCAACAGTATTTTCAACACCTCTTTTATCCTTGATTTCATAATCGAATTCTTGTAGTAGCAGTATCCACCGTATAAGTCTTGGCTTAGCTTATTTCTTCTTTAGTAGGTACCTAAGTGTTGTGTGATCGGAATACACAACCACTTTTGAACCAACCAAATATGATCTAAATTTTTCAAGTGCAAACACTATAGCCAAAAATTCTTTCTCGGTGGTAGAATAGTTGATTTGTGCATCGTTTAGGGTCCTAGATGCATAATAAATCACATTAGACAGCTTGTCTACTCTTTGGCCAAAACGGCTCCAACTGCATAGTCACTTGCATCACACATCAATTCAAATGGTAAACTCTAATCTGGTGACTTTAAAACCTATCAATAAACAGCGCCAAAATAGTTGAGTCTAGCTTCACAATCCCAATGAAGTCTTTAAGTCGTTAACCTACAGGGTTTCGTGAAAAACCTAAGGTTAAAGGAGAATCGACTCTAGTTATGCAACTAGTATCACACAGGAGGTGTGGGGATTAGGTTTCCCAGTTGCTAGAGTTCTCCTTTATATAGAATTCAAATCAGGGTTTGCGATCTAAGTTACCTTGGTAACAAAGCATTCAATATTCACCGTCAGATGAAAACCTGATTAGATTCTATAATTGCGGTTTATTATTAATTTTCGATTGATTGGATTGACTAACGGTTGTTGAACTTTGATTACACCTAGTTTGTTTATGCTTGAGAAACTTCTCTTCTGATATAAGATTCACTCAAACTAGATCGAAGTTTCGATGGGTATCTTTAGACTGTTTGTAGATCTAAAGACGTCTTGTGATAATCCATTGTTAACAGACTCCGTTCTGTGCGTGATTGATCACAAGAGATTCAAGTTGATTATGTGCAGGTGTTTATTGAAGATCTAAGAAGATTTGAAGACAAAGAAGACTTTGAAGATTTCTGATTTGGGTTCATAATCTTTGGTGTTCACAATACTTGTTTCGGTTAAAGAGGATCCAACTATAATCAGTTTATCCTTGTGGTAGATTTGATTGAATAGTTGAGTAGATCAGCATCAATACGTTTCTTTGTGATTCAAAATATTGATTGCAAAATCTAGACGATTACTTCGGTAATTGTTAGTAGATAGATATAAGGACCTGGCAAAGCAGTTTATTGGGATAACCGAAAGAGCCTTTTGTCGAACTCATATCACTTGGTTGAAAAGAGTTGCTACCAAACATATTTGTTGTTCCTTTACTGTTTGGAATACGAAGCAAAGGAATTGTTCCAAGTACGTGACTTATTACAAGTTGGAGGCGTGGGAATACAGACGGAACTAGGTGAACTATATGTTTAGTTGCTTGGTCTCAACTATACGAAGTTGGTTTGATTTTGTATAGCGGCTTAATCCTGAGAGTATTCAATTCTGGACAACGTCCCGGGGTTTTTCTGCATTTGTGGTTTCCTCGTTGACAAAATCTTGTTGTGTCTTTTACTTTTCTATTTCCGCAATTATAATTGTTCTTATTATAGTTAGAAGTAAAATACGCAAACGTTAATTCCTATTTACTTGATAGTAATCCTATTGTGTTTGGTTAAGTCTGAACCTCTTATCAAGTAAACATACTTCGTTGTTGTATTATCTCGATCTCGTATCCATAGACGATCACACGAAGTGTGAACCGATTAGTTGTACTGTCTCGACTCAGTCCATAGACAATCACTTTTGGAGAAAGGACTTATATGTGGAAAAGTTTTAGATTGAGGTATATTTGGGTACCTTTATCTTTTCAAGTTATTGCACCTTACTCTGAGCGTCCTTAAGATAATATTTATGCAAAACTTTATGGAGTGATCTATAATCAGGATATAGAGTTTATCTGTTTATGCACCTTATTATATTTTCTATCAAAGATTGAGAGATAGGCATGTTTAGAATAGTTAAGGATAAACAACATCAAAATAATCAAGAAGATGATGAGGGTGATATCAAACCAGATGGCTTTGACACGAACCAGGTTGTCAAGCATGTGATACTTAGCTTTGATGAGCCAATCCTCCAAAGCACCAGAGCTGGTCCATCGTATATTAGTCAGCATATCTGATTCAACATGCCATTCTGATTGTTCATTCAGATCAAGACTGTCTGAATAGTGCACGTATGGTTGCAATGACCGCCTAAGTGAACCACTTGGCAGATGTCAACTCAGAAGAGGTTGTGCCGCCATCTATCAAAAATTAAAATAAATTGACGGTTAGAATATCTTGGGTGGAGTTTCTGCTTATAGGGTGTAGGCAATGAAAGGCTAGATGCGTGATAACTGAATTGACATACGGGGGGTGGGGGGGAGTTATAACGTTTGAAAATGTAGTTATCTCTTCGGGAATCACCGTGATAAATGGTGAAGAGGCCCTAAATAGGATAGCTATAATCCTTAATTTCTCTTGCAACTGGTTCTCTATCTTCTTTTCCAGTATTCCTTCTCCAACATCTAGCTTGTTGAAACTCGAAACTGAACATCCCAAAAATTTGATATCAGCAGCATCATGTTTGGAGAAAACAATATGTCTGAGTAGGAAAAGAAGGTGCTGCTTGAAGTTGATGTTGAACACCGGATTCATTGGTTTCCTTTCAAATATGTTGTTGAATGTTTGCCATGTGGAATTGCGTTTCCACAAGGGCGTGAGTCTCCTGGATTCCAACAAAGATTTGTATGGTACTTGGATGATATGCAACATAATGTTAATTGAACATCAATTAATTATAGAATCTCCTGTTGAAAGACTTGCTCAGTATTTTAGTCATCCAAAGCCTGAGCCGATTAATCAAGATACTAGTAACCCATTTGAGATTCGATTGCAGACTTATGAGGTTGGTAATAGTAATCGCAATGTTTCTGATGGTGGTGGTGCAACAAAGGGCCAGCAAGGAGAATTTGATGATAGTGATTTTGCTTTTATGGATTAAGATGAAAAAACTACTCAGTCCCATGGAGATAAGCCTCTCAGGCCTGGATATGATGATGATGACTGGATCATGTATGCCCATCATCCCAAGTATGGTCCATTCAAAGTTCATGAAGGTGTGGCAGTTATTGCTGATCGGTTCCTTGTGTCTGGGCTTAGCAGGGTTGGTTTCCAGTCTACTACTCTTCCTGCAGGTACAAGGCATGCTGTTCGGATGTTGGTTGCACGACCATGGATATAAGATGAACCTATGCATTTCCCTATGTTGAATGCATTGTATCCTACCACATTTTGATTGGTCGAGAGATTTTTTCCAGGAGAGGTCATCTAGAAATCGATCCAACTCAGCTAAAGACTGAACATGATAAAAGTACTCCTTCTTCCGCCACTCCAGCTAATCCTGAGAACCCTGAACCACTTGTTGAGCATTCAAATCTACTACGTGTAATGCGTAGCCAAAGGTCATCGGTTCAAATGACTAGAAGCAGGACTCGAAGTGTCAGCCAGGGGACTCGGAGCCAGACTCTGCAACAGTTTAAGTAAGTGATTTTGTGTCTTTCTTATCCATTTCTATTTATTTGAAGATCACAAGCTTATCCTCAATTGGAGGTTTTAGATTGAGAGTTGAGATGTGGTTATTTTGTTTGTGGTTAATTTTTTGGTGGATGATGAACACTGTTCTTTTGTGTCTTTTATAATTGGTTGTTTGAACTTGATGTGGTTTTTAGAGTTGGTATTTTGAATTTCAGACTTGATATGGAAAAATCCAGTATATTTTCGTATGCTATGCTCATGTTTAGTATGGATGAAATCAGTATTGGAATGGGTTTGTTTGTTGATGTGGTTATAATTGTGAAACTGGATATGATTGTTGTAATCATCCATAAGGATTTTGGTATCTGGGGTTAAAGAATCAGCCATAGGTTTGTCAGGGGTAGTCATTAAGTTGGAATGGAGTATGCTAGAGTTTAATCTTAGGATTTTGATGTTGAGATGAATAGGATCATAATGGTTATAATGTTGAGAAATTTTACTGAAATAGTAGGATTTAAGAGAAAGGTATGGGATGTGAACTTGATAGGAGAATTGGGGGTAATCTGGACAATGCCAGTTACCCTGGTATTAGGATTCAACGTAGAATGTGATTCAAAATCTCTATGCAATTGATGATTAGTAATAGGTTTTGAGGTGATTGGGTTATATGAGTTGATGGTTAAGTTAATGTTACTTAATGAGAAATCCAAGTTGTTGTTGTGAGTTTGAGAGTTTTCCTGCTTAGAGTGAGTGTAAATGATTTCAGTTGTTCCTCCTGTGATTGTAATGTTTGTGATTTCTGCAATGTGCGTGGAGTTAGCATTCATTGTGATTCCAGTGATTAGAAGAGAAATCAAAGGGAAGCTAGGTAAAAATCATGAGGAGCAGAAAAAGAAATCAGAGGATGGTGAGAGCTGCGGCTAGAGTCCGGCAGAAACTACCCGTTATAACACTACAGACAGAATAACGGTAAAGGGAAATAGCCGGAGAGAGAAAAATCAGGTGAGAATGAGAGAAATCAGGTAAGGGGGACAGAAGCAATCGTACAATGAAAGAGAAGACATTATGGATACTATTTTCTTCAAACAACTCACACAATTACTTTATCAAGTTTTGTACTTTTGATGTCTTACACATAGATAGTGCACCAAAGAGGACAGATAGCTGGATTTGGACAGGAATGCTATCTGGCATAAACCAAATCAAAAAATAATGTTTCTAGGAAATTGGAAATGGGAAAAAAGTGGATATTTGGGATGATTTTTGGATCCCAGATACATCCCCCTTTGAATAAACCTCAAATTCACACCGAAATTTTAACAAAGGTCTCACACTTAATCACTTCTCAAAATTCTTGGGACTGTGAAAAACGAAAAAAATGCTTTGATGACCAAACTATAGATAAAATAAGGAAAATAACCATCAAAGGAAATGAAGAAGAGGACATTGCTCGCTGGTCTCTAACTGAACAAGTAAATTTCACTGTAAAGTCTTTATATAAGATAATAAACACCAGTGGAAATATAAACACAAACTGGAAAAAGATCTGGGGAATAGATATTACTCCGTCTGTAAAACATTTCATGTGGAGAGCTGCACAAGCCATTCTACCTACCAACATGAGGATGACAACTATCCTACCCTACACAAATACAACTTGTAACTTGTGTAACGAGGGTCAAGAGACCTTAACTCACCTGTTCTTTGATTGTAACTTTGCTACACAAGTGTGGATGCATTTCAATTTAGAATAAACAATTTGTTACAAATGGCACCAATACCTTCCATGAGTGGTTGAACGACTGTATTGAAAATCAGGATAGAGGCATTTATGGAATGAACTGGCAAGTTCTGTCTAGTGTCATAATTTGGTATATATGGAAGGCAAGGTGCAACATTACCTTTAGAAAGGAAAGTCAAAACAGTCAAAAAACGACAGACAGCATAGCAAAATACATCAATAACTACTTGATTGTAAACAAAAAGGCTACAACATAATGCACTCCCTATACTACAACAACAAGGATGACGAAAATCTAAAAATAACCAAACAGCAAACAACGGAACCAGTACCTACTATGACTTTGAAAATGAACATAGTTTTGTCCATGATTGATTCAGCAGCAAAAGCAGGTATTGGATTAACACTATGTGATTATACAGGTACCATCAGAGAAGCCAGAGGACTTGATGCAGACTGCACTACATGGGAACAATTAGAGCAGAAGGGGCTGAAGCGACATTCCAATGGGCAGCTGAATGGAGTGATCACACCATATCGTTTAGAAGCTATTCTGAACCTATTCCACTGCTGCTGATAGGAAAGTATGCAACAGTAAGGGAACAGAGATATGATAAGTGCAGATTTTGGAAACACGACAAAATTTGAAATTAACTTTATAGCTCTAGATTTCAGTTTAGTTAGAAAGTTTAATGTAATATGAGCAGCCAAACTATCTTTTTTTTTGCAACAAGTATGCAATACAACATACTTGGAAAGATACTAGCCTGAATGCTTAATTAACTTACCTGAACATTCAAAGATGGAATGATTATGTAACCTATATCTGAAACTTTGTTAACACATACTAAGGAACCATTGCTTTAATGATATGAGGGAAACCTCCTTTTTCAAAAAAAAAAAAACAACAACAAGAAACTCTGT
>NC_039358.1:62542040-62555859 GCF_003573695.1 Papaver somniferum
CCTCCTTTTTCAAAAAAAAAAAAAAACAAAAAAAAAAAGGTTTTGTACTTTTGAAATTAAATTCCCACAACCCAGCCTAGCTGCATTTTGGATGCATATCATCATCATATGATCATCAGTAATAATGTACAATGGGCTCAGTTCTTCGTGGACTTGGGACTTGGAGTCCCTGTCTGTGCTTCCGTAACTTTTAATTCCGAGAAATGGTTCTACTACCCTTAGGAATTAGCAGGATGTCTCACAAAATCTCTAGAATGTGTATGAATAAGGGAAGTGTTGACATCATGGCTCAAGAACCCAAAAATCACAGCACTCTGATCTTCATCACCACCACAAAACTCCAACTCTGACACCTAGCAACTAATATCCTAAACAAGTGAACCTCATGCAGACCTCCCATGTGCGGCCTTCTGAATTTGTATATGAATATTAACAATTCCTAGATTCACTCCATATCATCTCCCTAGAAAATTAATTTGCATCTTTCTCATCCAATGACTAAACCACAAATAGTGGCAACAAAAATTCAACTCATGTCGAAGAAAAAACTATGTAACTCGAAACGAACTTAATCAGTTCCTCTACTCGGGAGAACTCTTCTCTAGTTCAGTGTCTCTCTCTAGTCGCTCGTGAGTAGTGGTGACACCTAAACCTAAACAAACATTATAGCCATGTGTTGTATCAAAAACCAAACTGAAAATTTATGAAAACTGTTACGGATAAACATTATTAAAAACCTAAGACACCATTTATCAATCATGTCAATTTAACAAACACGCAAAATCATTGTCTTTTGACACGTGTCGAGAACCCTTTTATCCAGGCCAGCGTAGCTCATAACAGTAGTCCTGATCTTATATTGTTATATATAAATGACTGAAAAGGTAATGAAAGAAGAAGAAAAGTAGGAAGAAATCATCATGGTGACTACTACGAATGTAAGTGATGAAGATAAGAAGTTGAAAACAGTGAAGAAAAGGAGTTCCTCAGCAGCAACAAAATCAAGAAGAGGATGTATGAGAGGAAAAGGAGGTCCAGAGAATTCACTGTGCAAGTACAGAGGAGTTAGGCAAAGGACATGGGGGAAATGGGTTGCTGAAATTCGTGAACCAAACAGAGGTGCTAGACTTTGGTTAGGTACTTATAATACATCTCTGGAAGCTGCAATTGCTTATGATAAAACTGCTTTTCAACTCTATGGTTCTTCTGCTAAACTCAATTTACCTCATCATCACCATCATCTCAATCACCAAAATCCTGTGAAATCATCACCAGCATCTTCTTCTTTTTCTTCTACTACTACTTCTTCAAACCCTTGTACCCAAACTACCCAAATGGAAGAAAATCAACAAACAAAGCCTAGTAGTACAGTGGTCAATAATGAGGGGTGTCTTGATTTGGGTATGGGCTCTTTACAAGGGAAAGAAGATGAGGGTAATTCAGTAACGTACAAGACGGAGGAAGATGATAGTGATCAAATTGGTCAATATTGGGAGAACTTGTCTTTGACTTTCTCAGATGATCAAGATATCTTCAGAAGCTTAGATACGCCAATGATGAAAGAATATGCAGCAGAATTAGGAGGATATCCAAGTGTCGACTGATACTCCTTCAATCATGGGCCGGTTCTGGCACGTGTTATGTCAGTAGTGACTAGGGACCTAGGGTCGATCTTTTTATGTAAAATACGTGTACATTAGTATGCATAAAATTAACAATGTAAAATCATATGGGGAATGTACTTTTAATATGTTTAGATTGTCGGCCCGCAAATTTGTCTTTGGCCTGTGTCGTGTAAAATCCAAATTTCAGGTGTAGTAGAATTTTGGCTTTCTTGTTGGTAGATCGGCTCTCATGTAAAAGACCTGCGAGAAGTATAGTTGGTACAACTACAAATCCAGTACCAGTAATGTGATTCTGGAATGTGGTATGTAGAATAATGAGTATTCGGTTGATATTTATCTTTAACTCTACCGCTTCTGGAAAATGCTTTAAAATGGATACTGTATACTAAACTTTGTAAACAAGTTAAACACAGTAGTTAGCACATTAAAGAGATTTTTTTTAACATTAAAAGACCAAAATCCTTGCTTGGAAGAAAGTCGGATTCTACGTCCATTTCTCTTTTTGTTTAGAAACTCCTCCGACACTCTTACAAACTCACACAACTCCCCCATCCAGCCATCCTACACTACAAGGACATTCGAAAAATGAAAGGCCTTCGGGTAATGAATTTTACACACCTGCTTTCAAGAGCTAAGGATACTAGTTGGCTAATGGTACTGACAAACACGTAAAATGGCTGAAATTCTATACGTATAAACTTGAACTATTATAATGCAGGTATGAGCATGTTTGTTTGCCATCAGTGCCATAGCAAGGTCCAGTAAAGCTAGTGCATGCTGGATCTAACAAAGATGGGGAAAATCGAAAATGGTTTTGTGAAATTTTGTTGTGTCAGGCAGATTTGGATAAAGGCAGCAAAGCAGGTAGGGTCAAACAAACCAAAATTAAAAAAATATCATCTACTTTGGTAATGCTTTACGATAAACAACGTTCAAGATGGACCAACAACTGGTGGTGGGGATCATCAAAACGATCATTCAAATTAGTGATATTTTTTAAGGATAATGTCATCCACCTAACCAATTGCAAGTCCACTATATAAACTACCTGTCTGACAGTCTTTCATCAATCAACACTCCATCAACTGGCTTTAGCAGCTTCAATCATCTTGTTCTCTCTCTGCTTTCTAAATTCGGTTTAGAGCAAGAGATGGGTTCTTCATCTTATTCTATCGGAGTTTTGATCTTTGCATTGTGTTTTTTGTTTCATTTTCCCAATGCAACTGCAGGCGTAACTAGGCACTATCAGTTTGATGTATGCGTTGCAGAGACAATGATCTGCCATTTTATTTTATTTTTTCAGTTTATCATCTTCTAATACGATGAGAATCATGCACCAATGAGTTTTTTTGCAATTTAAGTTTGATCAGTTTTGTTTTCAACTTACTATATGTAAAATGTGCAGATTAATATGAAGAATGTGACTCGACTATGCCAGACAAAGAGCATCGTCACCGTAAACGGACAATTTCCAGGACCTCCAATTTTTGCTAGAGAAGGTGACAGGGTGGTTGTTAAGGTGGTAAATCATGTCCAAAACAATATCACCATTCATTGGTAAATGACTAAACTTCGACTATCATTAATAACAATGCCTAGAATTTGAACAACTGATAATACCAAGTTGTGACAAATTTACAGGCATGGAATTCGTCAACTTATGAGTGGATGGAGCGATGGTCCTGCATATGTTACCCAATGCCCCATTCAAACTGGCCAAAGTTATACATACAATTTCACCATAACAGGCCAAAGAGGGACACTATTTTGGCATGCTCACATTTCATGGCTCAGAGCTACACTTTATGGACCTATTATCATTCTCCCCAAACCTAACGTTCCATACCCATTCGTGAAACCGTACAAAGAAGTCCCCATGATCTTTGGTAAGTAATTATTTTTTTACTACAAACTGGTAAATTTCATCTGTTTCGTATTAGTACAAGAATATTTTGATCAATTTCTTTACTACTTGGTAACTAACATGACGAATGAAATCAAATAATTTTCAGGAGAATGGTTTAAAGCAGACACTGAAGCTATCATCAACCAAGCACTTCAAACTGGAGGTGGTCCTAATGTCTCTGATGCCTATACTATCAATGGACTTCCTGGACCATTGTATAATTGCTCAGCAAAAGGTAATAGTGCATGAAAGGTTCTCTTTTAATCATTTTCCTAAAATGACCGTGAAACTTGTAGGTCTCAACTTTTAACTATTGTGCATGGAATGATTGACAGATACATTCAAGTTGAAGGTTAAACCAGGAAAAACATATCTTCTTCGATTAATCAACGCTGCGCTCAATGACGAGCTTTTCTTCAGCATTGCCAATCACACCCTCACTGTGGTCGATGCTGATGCTGTTTATGTTAAACCCTTTGAAACTGATACCATTCTTATCACTCCTGGGCAAACCACCAATGTTCTTCTCAAAGCCAAACCTTATTACCCAAAAGCCTCATTTGTCATGGCTGCAAGGCCATATGTAACTGGCCAAGGCACTTTCGACAATTCTACCACCACAGGTATCCTGGAATACATATCTCCATCTTCAATTAAAAGCACGTCAAAGCTTCCACTTTTCGGAGCTACACTTCCTCCACTAAATGATACTTCAGCTGCCACAAATTTCACCTTGAAGTTTCGAAGCTTAGCCAACAAACAATATCCTGCCAACGTACCAAAAAATGTTGACAAGCGATTTTTTTTCACCGTGGGTTTAGGTACAAACCCATGTCCAAAAAACCATACATGTCAAGGACCAAATGGATCAATGTTTTCAGCTTCTGTTAATAATGTCTCATTTGCACTTCCAACCACAGCTCTACTTCAAGCTCATTTTACAGGACAGTCGAACCGTGTTTATAGCCCGTATTTCCCATACTTCCCAATTCATCCTTTCGATTATACCGGTAACAATACAATCAATAACACCAATGTCATTAGTAATACCACAAATTTGGTTGTGTTACCATTCGGTACCAGAGTGGAGCTAATTATGCAGGATACTAGTATTCTTGGTGCTGAAAGTCACCCTCTCCATTTACATGGGTATAACTTTTTTGTTCTGGGCCAAGGATTTGGGAACTATGACCCTATTAATGACCCTGCTAAATTCAATCTTGTTGACCCGGTTGAGAGGAATACAGTTGGTGTTCCTTCTGGTGGTTGGGTTGCTATTCGCTTCCGTGCTGATAATCCTGGTAAGTGAAATATTCATTTTTCATTGTTGTGCTATATTGACACCAAATTGCTAATGATCGTTTTTTGATGATCCGGTGAACAGGTGTATGGTTCATGCATTGTCACTTGGAGATTCACACAAGCTGGGGTTTGAAGATGGCATGGCTTGTATTAGACGGGAAACTCCCTAATCAAAAGCTTCCACCACCACCATCTGATCTTCCCAAATGCTGACCTTGACTTTTTTCTTGGTCATTGACTTTGCTTTGACAAAATTCTCCGTTTTATATCCTTTCTCTTGTTTTGGTTTGATGTCTTTTCGTTTTTATTTTTAATTCTCGGCCCTCCATTTAACAAACACAGAGAAAGAGTTTCATTTTCTCATGAAGGTTTTTGTAAGGGGATTATCATTTAATAAAATTCAATAAATAACGTACATTGACAATTTCCAATACTTTGTGATTATAATCAGGAAACGAATCTTCATCAGACATACGAAAATTTTCCTAGTCATAATTTAGGTTTTGAAGTCTAGATTTTTTCTCTGAGGTATCCCCTTCGAATACGGTTTCTAAAATATCCCAAGCATCTTTATACCTAGTGCATGAAGTCACATGGTGATGAAGATCTTGGCTTATGGTGTGAATAATAGCATTTAACCCGTCTGAATTATGTTTTGCATCACTTATCTCGGTTTCAGAATATTCCATTAATTCTTTCGCAATAATGTTTCTGTCTCTAACAACTGTTGGAGAATCATATCCTATTACTACATGTTTCCATGTATGAAAGTCACGGTCTTGTAGAAATGATCTCATAGCAATTTTCCACTATAAGTAATTTGTGCCATTAAAGGTTGACGGTACGTTTATCGGGATTTCGCTCCTATCCATATAGTCATATTGCTTCAAACACAAACTTATTAGGTATTTCACGTGTTTTCCTACTCTGATACAAATTGAAAATACAGGTACCAAAATATGCCACCAATTTTTTCTTAGGCAACCTGTATAAACTAAACCTAGATACAATTCCGAGAGTTAAAACTTAATGAATCCCAATCTGGAATAATATTCAGAGTTTATATCTCTTTCTCCCACGATCAGAATGTAAACAAATATGTGAACCTAATTATTTGTGAGAGTACTTGGAAAATACCAAAGATCAATATCCAAGAACCAATCAAGTCGTACCCAATCAATTACGATGGACGTGTCTACTTTGATTGATTTACGTATAACCTGTGATATTTCAATTATGAAGATAAACAATATAATGTTGAAAAGAAATAACACATACACTCGAAATTTTGTAACGAAGAAACCGCAAATACAGAAAAATCCCGGGACCTAATTCAGATTTGAACACCAAACTGTATTAAGACGCTACAGACTCTAGCCTACTATCAATACTTCGGACTGGAATGTAGTTGATACCGAATTAAACCCTCACAACAATTCATTTACGGTCGCGACCCTTATGCCTCTTGAATCCCAGCAGGACTCTGCGCAATTGATTCGCTTAGCTAACGTCTTTTACATCCTAAGAGTTGCTTCAGTTAAATTGAAGAATTTAAACCAATCTGCCTCCCACAGATAAGCCTATATGTGATTTCCTTGTTGATCAAAGATCAAGGTTAAATAGGAAATCGAATGCAATAGACAAAGTCTAGTAAACTTAAAAATCTGCTGGAACTTACAACTCCAAGAGCATCCTAGAATCTTATTCGCCTCACAAGTAAAAACTTGTGAAATCACAAAGTCTGAGACGAAGAAACTTTTCAATTTTTAGCTATCTTTTTGTGATCAGAGTGAGACTCAACAATCAGTAATAAGATCGGGATACACAAATCCCTAGGTGAAGTCTTTTAGTTGCTAAACCCTAGAAGGGTTCGAAGGAGAGGATGAATCTAGTTTACAACTAGGATATACAAGAAAAATGTCGGGGATTCAAAAATCCCAGTTGCTTCAGGTTCTCTTTATATAGACTTTCAAAACAAAGGTTGCTCCGGAATTAAGTAAGGTCAGCTTTAGAATCAAACTATCAATATCCAACGTTAGATGAATCTTTGTTTTGATATTAACACAACGAAATATACACTATGATTAGGATGAACCGTAACCAAACCGTGTACAAAGACTTTCATGAAATGTTAATCGAAACTAGCTAGACGAACTATAAACTTAATCATTTTCATATAACACTTAAGAATTTAATCATGAGTCACAAATGGCCGGTTTTCAGCCGTGCAAATATAATTCACTTCCTCAATCAACTAGATATAAATATAGTACGTGATAAGAAAGAGTTCGTTCCCACAGAGAGGCTTTTGTTGTTATCAATTTTCAGTTTCTTAGTAACCAAAGGGGGGGGGGTTGTTTTATCTTAATAAACAAAGCAATAAAAGTAATTGAAAGCAATAAAATAATTGAATAATCAATAAGGAGAAGATATTGGTCATGGGATAGTATCATTCACAAACATGTATTTTCATCAATGACTAGAATTGGAATTTTAATCTCTCATCTATTAGAAGTCCTAGGATATCTTGATCGCAAGAGTATCCCGTTTATTTCCCGATTTTATCACAAACAACATTAAAAGATGCTATTGTGAAATCTACCTAGAAAGCAACCTAAAGTGTAAACGCACAATTAAGTTTAACTCCCTAAGAGCAATAAGTTCTATGAAATAAGACTAATCAATGCAACAAACGTGTAAAAGCACTAATTCGTTTTAACAAAGGTTATGATTCATATGCAATTATAAAGATATATCACTACAAGTAATAATGGCACTATGCTACTTGCAATCAGGAATTATCACTTTTTCGTATAATAACCCTAATCTAGCAATAGAGATGAAGACTAATCTAATTGATTCCGGACTCAACCAAACTAGCATTCAAATCATAAGACAATATTAACAATGAAACATAAACAATAAAATATTGAGACAAAACTAATTCATTGAATCAAATCTCATGCTTGAGAAATCACCTTTATCCCATAACCAACAATTAAGTTTAGTTACTCGTAATAATAGAGTTCATCATAATCATAATCATAAAATAATTGAAGAAGATGAAAAATAAAAACGAAAGCAAACCCTAGTTGTAGCTATCTCCAAAGCTCCAAGAATAAAAACGTGATATTAAAGAAAGTAGAAAACTTTTCTTTTTGTAGCTCTTCTTAGGTCAAGTCTTCAAAAGCCCAAAGTCCAATAGCAAGATGTCCACCAAGCTCATATGTGAGAAAAACCCATGTAGAAAATGTCCAAAATCGTCGCCGGAAATTAGTCGGAAATCAACCGGAAAACGTCTCAGGTGAACGGCAAAGTCCGCCCCGGTCACCGGTCAACGAGTCGAATCGGTCAGGTCAACGGGTCAACTCGTTGAAGTCAACTGAGTCAAGGTGAGTCAGGGAGTCAGCTCATTGAGTCGGAAAGTTAGGTCTAATTCAGCATCTGACTAGTCTGAGTTGATTCTGGCCAAGGCCATTGCACAGGCCATATCTTTGCTGCACAATGATTGTGCATCATTGCTTCTTCTGCTCAGCCATCTGTGGTGCACCATCATTGTGCTTCACTGCTTCTTGGCCAGCCAACATGAGGTGCACCATCATTGTGCAACACTGCCAGATTGCCAGCCATTACTTCAATCCATTGGCTGTAGCTTCAAATCCACATTTTCAGCACCAACAAGCATAGCACATTACAGTCCCTTGTTCACCTTTGCAGTCCAGTTCAACTAACAACAACATTAGCAGCAACATGTATTAAACTGCCATTGAACCATGGCACAGCAGCAGTTCCATTTCCCGACTGTATGCATAAAAAATTGACCAAAACCCCACGATCTCGAGCCTTCGTTTCAGTCTTTTCGGGCTCCAGTTATCATCACCACTGATTCTCTTCTCTACATTGCCTCAGTTCAGCTAAACCCATTTCCACAATACACTATGAACTGCAATCTATCACGGCAAACTTCCACAGCAACATCTGTAACACCGTATCTCCCTCACCAATTTACAAGCCACTGCCATTCATTCTCAGTTCTCAATTGTTTACCATCAGTCACAGTCCCTTGTAACTCAGCTTCTATCCGACCCACTTCTTCTTATTAGTCTTAGCATCAACTGCCTAACCCTCTTCATTAGCAAATCAACACACACAGCTTCCCCATTTCAGCTGCACTGCCACTTTCTGAAATAACTGCACTTGCAAATCTGTAGTACCTAACATACATCTAGGTCAGTACTTTCTTCTCATTCTTCTTAAATCTGCAGCTCAACATCATGGCTTGCTACACAACTTCCTAACTTGCCTTCACTTCCAGCTCCCATTCAAATTGCCACCGAGATCGAATTAATCTCAAACTCTTAAAACCAAGGCAATTGAACACAACCAGCACCAACATCAGTACCCAATTGTTCTTAACGCTCTTCATTTGCTTCACAGCAACACAAACTCATTCCATGACTTCACCATCTCAGTTCTCCTTCTCTGCATTTCATCTGCTAGCAATTGCACCTGCAATCTCAGAACAACTTCATTGCAAACCTAATTCTCACAATCAAAAGCATCAGAAGCTCCTCCTTCTGTCTTCATACCAACCTCGGCATCAGACTGCAATTCGTACCAGAAATCAAAACCCTAACTTCTCCATCGACCCAGATGTACACATCAAACCCAAAATCTGAACCAACCCATCTTCAACTGCAGTTTAGCTTCTTCTTGTCTAATTTGACAGCGGCAACACAAAATCAATCTTCTCTGCAAAACCCTTAATCTCTTCTCTCATAATCGACGACAGCAGTCACTGTTTTCATCTCTTTCTCGCGGAATCAATTCAAACCCCATCTGTATTTCATGTTCCGCCAACAGCACCATCAAACCCAACTCTGATTCAATCTACCACCATCTTCAGCGTTAATAACACAAATCCATAGTTACCAGATCCCCTTAAATCGAATCAGTCTTGAATCAGTTACAACCCTCTTCAATTTCATCTCTTAGTTTCTCAATTTGACGGAAAATCATCTTGAGCTTCCGTTAATGGATTCAGCCCATATCTCGGTGCGCAGCTTTTCTTCTCTCAGATGTGTAATGAAATGAATGAGAAAGGAAATAAAACCTCTTTTCTGAATTCTAGGGTTAAGTAATGATTGAGATGTATAAAGACACCCAGCACTTTTAGATTAAAACCACCCAGATGGCAACCCCCTAACGTAAACTGTCCTGTCTTTATAAGGCTGCACAAGACCCGGTCCGATTTACCTGTACCGACCCGGACCCGAAAGACCCGGACTCGAACCGACCCGAACCCGAAATTACCGGTACATGTACCGGTTCTGAATGTTGATACCCGATATAGACCGGTACAGGTACCGGTTCTGGGCTATTCCCGTTCTGTACCGAACCGAAAAACCCGGTAAATTAGAGCCATTGATATCTTTTAAGATATTACATCCTAGCCGTCCCTTTTAGGTTTAGTCTCATCTTCAACTCCAGGTACAGCTACAGGTACTGGTCCTGGTCTTGGTACAGGTACAGGTACCTTCGTTATTTTGAACTTAAGTTGTAATGTTGAACTTTATATGTTAAGTTAGTTTATTGTTAGCCTTTGTGTTTCAAAATTTGGGTAAAAAACCCGGTACCGGTCTGGAACCGGACCGGTCTGGAACCGGACCGGTCTTACCAGTACAGGTACAAGTCCAGGTACAGGTACACAAATTGAGGAACCGGTCAACTCCGTGTACATGTACCGGTTCCACCAAAAACCCGGTCCGAACCGGTCCATGTGCAGCTCTAGTCTTTAATACCTCTCCAAATCGAGTTGCCCCTTATCTTTGGATGAGCTCCCAATATCGTTCGCCCTTGAAATGAGCTTTTTGCCTTTGTTGCTTCAAATACACGGTTTCTTCTTCTTTCGCTCCAAATGGCTCCAAGACACCTATAATACTCAAAATCAAAAATAAGATACATAGTTCACCCGAAAAGTAGCAAAGAAAGCATAAACATTGATAATAAATAGGATGTATTCTACACCCTATCAAAAAACATAGGTTATAGTGTGATCAAATATGTCTAGATAGCGTTTTTACCGAGTTATTCAAATTCCGATTATCTCACTGAAATAATTTTGATGCATCTAAAAATATTCGATAGGGTAAGTATGTGTACCTGGTAAGTTTACTTACTCTTGGTTCGTGACTATTGTTTTCAAGGTACATGTACCGGGTATGTATACCCTTAAGAGAAAAATGGGTCAGGAATACTCATATCTTTTCCGTTTTGCATACTGGGTATGCGCACCTTTCCGATTTAGAAACCAACAGATCTTTTCTGGTTTACATACTAGGTACGCGTACCTTCCTGGTTCACGAGTAAACAGACTTTTTATATGGATACCGGATACGCGTAGCAAAAAGTCGCTGCCGAACAATAGCTACGTCGGTACGTGTACTGGGTACATGTATTGCGGCTCCGGACTTATAAAAGTTGTGCTAGTATGTAAACTGGTATGCATACTGTCCTATTTCCAAATTTACAGTAGTTCTATTTTTCTCTCTTAATTGATTCAAAACATTCTCGAATAACATCCTGACACATATCACTGCTTCAGGATATTTTCAAATGATAATCTTGAATCACCATTTAGATCATGAGCAATAATTTTTTCTTAACCGAATTCATCAAGTATGAACAAATGTTCATAAGCTTAGTCATATATATTTCGAGAATAATTAACAAGACAAACTTGACTCAAAATTCTTGTTGTGTATGTAATAGTCTAATTAGTCATGCGACATGGTCTCATAGATAGAAAGGTGAAAACTTGAGTAATAGGTGGTTCAATCTTCACTTACCTTTTGTTGAAGAAGTTCTCCAAAAGCTTCGGTTGATCTTCGCCTTCAAACGGTAGAATGCAGTGATGTACGATATACTACACACTTCTATCATAATCTGAGACTTGACTAATTGTAGACTAGAAATCAACATATAGTTTTGATCAACTAAATTTGGCAACAAGCTTGAGATAGCAACACTTGTGAGTTCGACCGAGAAATGCTCTAAAAAATAACAACAAGATCCGGATACGATAACTATCAGGTAAAAGATAATCTGACCGGGTTTCACGATTCCACAGGTAAATTCTTTACATTCATAACCTAGAATGCATTTCACAAAGAACTTAGGTTATAAAGGATGACTCTAACTTTGCAACTAGGAAACATGAATGCCAAGGATTGATAAATCCTATTGCAAGGGTCTCCGTATTTATAGATTTTCAAAGATCTAGGTAACTTCGAATTCAAGATAAGATAACATGAGATCCAAGCAAACACTTCCTCAGCTTTGGTGAAATTCTTGTTAGGAATTCATTTAAACATGTAAAAAATGTGCCTTGGACTTGCACCGAATAATATACACTATGGTCCCGAATTCTGGAACCGTGTACAATGATAGTTCATGTTGGAAAATATGTGTCACTTTGCACTACAGATTATGGTTTAGGAGTTAGTTGGGTAGGCCGTGGAATAATCTATGCCGTTCAAAATTTCGAAAAATATAGACCGTCATTGGCCGACTTTAGGAGTCCTCCTATAGGTTGACTAGAATGGATTATGCCCGTCACACTTTTATGGTCCTCAAAATTGAGTTTCAAAGTAGAATAATTTTTTTTCAAAATTGATCCATTCTGGATCGTTGTTCTTCAAATTTTTTGCAGTAGACATCTATTAATCGTCTTATCTTTCGTAAATTGAAAGAAATTTCACAAAATATCATTCCTGGTTAAATAATTTCTATATTGAAATGTCGAAAGATAAACAAAATCAATTCTCAACCCTCAAAATCCAATTCAACATATAAATGAAAAATAATTGGACTTCAATTCAATGCTAATAGAACATAATGGTATCCATTTAAGTGATTCAACCCTTTAGGTGTTCCGGTTCGACCAAATTTGACACTTTCATAATATAATTTTGCTGGAAAAACAGAGTACCTTCGATCCAATCACCGAGTCAGTGGTGATTCGATCCAGTGGTGATTCGATCCAATCACCGAGTCAGTGGTGATTCGATCCAATCACCGAGTCAGTCAGTAAATAAACTCAGAAAACAGTGGGTTAATCGACCCAATCACCGAGTCAACTTCCATATGTCCATTTTCGATCTAATTTTACAACATCACTTCAATTTCATCAAATCATTGGGGAAAAAACCAAACTTCACTTCAATTTCATCACATAGTATCAACCCATCAATCAAATAAAATAAAAACAGTTTGAAGAAAAGGTAAAGAAGGGATTTTGATAAGAACCCATTAAGGAATTAGAGAAGAGTATTAACACCCTTTTTGTCTTCTCCATTTGAAACCCTTTTCCTACAATCAAACACAATGAATCTCCTCTTTTTGTAGTAAATCATTGCTTACACAACAGTAGTGTATGCTGTGTCACGGGACGGCTGGGATACATCCGGTGTATCAACTAGCGGCTGTGATTTCTCCCTCCCCTCCCAGATGTATTCGATCCAGTGGATGTCATTGGCACACCACCTCTGGAAAGATAAAAGAGAATCCGTTCAATATCTTTTGTAACGCCTCAATGAGGCCTGTATTCACTCTAGGCGATTCAGTTCTTCCATTATCTGTGATTGAATCTTCGATTTCCATTAATTGGATTTCTCAATAGCATCTAAGGGTCGCTCGGAGTTCCCCTTCAAAAAATTTCACAGCTTCTGAAATAAGTAACGGTTCTAGGGTTTCCTTAATAATTAGAATTGCGATGAGATTGATTTATTGGTGAAATCAAAGCAAAAAAAACGTACGCCATGGATTTCATTGCCTGCTACCTCTATAAATTGTCTCCAAAAATCACAGGAAATCATCAGTCTCACAGATTCACCATGTAAGTTTCCACTCTCTTCCTTCCGTTTACAGTTTCTATTTTTATTTTTTTTCAGTAACAGATCTGTGGATTTTTTTTTTTTTTTTTTGT
>NC_039358.1:62556047-62724568 GCF_003573695.1 Papaver somniferum
TTTTTTTTTTTTTTGGATTTGTATTGTAATGCTAATCAAACGATTAGTATTGATTGGTGTCTTGGTGATGGGTGTTATCTATGGATTCAATTAACACCAGTAGTTTTGTTTTTTTGATCTGTCACTTGATTATATTCTGGCAGCGATGGATTCAGTTAGAGCCCGTAGTTAATTTTACTTTAGTAGGGAACATTGTTTCCGTGTCTTTAAAATCCATTTGTTTCACTAAATTTACCGTGTAGGATTGAACCATATCAGTTAATAAAAGTTCTTGTCATTGCTGAAATATTCTCTTTTGTCAATAAAAGACACTAAATAGCCATGGACAATTTGATATTGTCAATAAAAACCATTTCAATCCATTCTTACCACATAATATATTTTCGTTAGTCACAAGTTTTATTTTTACACCCTGAAAAGATCTCCCATTTAGTAGAGACCCTGGAAAGATTTATACAACCAGAAACATTCTGCAACTTGGAATCTCACTAATAACACGTACTACATACCAGTCACAGTACCACTTATCTCGGAGGCTGTTTCATTAGCTCATGAATTTTACAGTTATGTTAATTTTAATTTACAGTGTCTTTGGACCCTAATTTTTGAATTGTAGTCTGATATTTGGTTTAAATTCATGTAGCTTCCCAATCAAATAGAGAAATGGTGTCACAGGTTACTTGCAATATTCATAAGGTTGGACCCTCAGCCACACAGGACACACTCAAGAGCTTATGATCGCTTGACGAAGGAAAAACAAGCATCGTTACCATCCGTGTTACCCGGAAATGGGAAGAGTTGGACTTCATGTCGACCAACGACGTTACCAGCATTGATATGGTTATTGTTGACGAGTAGGTAACAATCCAGACTAAATAGGCACATAAATAAATTTGAATAAATCAATTAAATTGGGATGTGCTAACACGTTCATTGGTATAGGGGGAAGAATTGCACGTTGTCATACCCAAAAATCTTATTTGGAAGTTTGATAAGCTGATTCGGGAGGGGTATCTGTACTCTATGCAGAAACTACACTTGGCCACTGCTAAGCCCAAGTTCCGTCCTGCGCACAATGAGAAGCGGGCCTTCTTCCGGAGAACCACCTCTGTTTCTGCTTTGGATGTGTATTCTGTGTCCATTATTCCCTAGAAATTCTTTTTCACTGAGCTTGAAGCCATAGAATCAAACCTCCAGAACATACATCTTACAGGTAAATTGAAACTGAATGATATACATGTGTTGTTTCTCATTTTAATGACCATGTTTGAACCTAATCACCGATAGAAGTTCCACATTGCATTATCGCATAACAGGAATCACATTTTCAGTTGACCATGTTTCATTCAAGTGAAAGAAATTAACAATTTACATTGTAAGTATGTACTGTGATTGCTCTTATATATGCAATGTATGTAAATAAGATTCATATTTCTAAATTTGGGGGAGTTTAAGTGTACCATTTGATTCTTTGGTTCCAAATTGCTGATTTATAGTCAACCCAAATGATATGTGTATTTTGCATATAGGTGACCTGTTGTTATATGTGAAATATGTGTTCTTATGTATCTTTTGATCAGATCATTATCCTATTTTCACCCACCTTATTTGGTTACACTAATTTTATCTGTGACACCTGCATTTTTTTCATGACCTTTACCACATTTATGATGCAGATGTGGTTGGGTTCTTAAAAACTGTCACGAACATCCAGGTGCTTCAAAGGTCCGGTGGGCAACCAAGCCGAATGCGCGAGATCACAATTGAAAATCTCAGGTGAGCTAACTTTGACAAACAAATGATTAATCCCTCAGTGTGAATGCATAATCGAATTCTTTTTTCCTGCCACAGGGGCACAACTATGAAAATTGCTATATGGGGTTCTGCCGCCAACCAAGTAGGGAATGACCCAATTGATTGCGAATCCGTCCCCCGTCTTTGGATTAATAACAACTTTTAGTCACTTTATGTGATAAGGAATCCTGCTTTTTTCCTTGGACATCAACACAGAATTGGGTTTTTAGAGAAATCCATACTTGCATGTGTGCATACTTATATAAACCAATGCCTCATTTTCGATTTATGTCCATGTTTATATGCAGGCCGCCAACGTTCTCATATGTAACGCCACCACCACCCATGTGCTGATTGAAAATGGTTGGCACTATCTTACCTGCCATCGGTGTAGCAAGAAGGTTATGGGTGACGATGGAGACCTTCGGTGCACTAAATGTGAAGCCAAAGTTGAAATGCCCATTGCAAGGTAATCACTCAGAACCTAACTTTCAAAGAGTCGGAAATGTCGAAAGTTATCCATCACTTAACCAATGCACGGGTCAATTGTTCCTTTTTGCATCACAGGTTCATGGTCCGCTTTGAGGTGGAGGACCACACTGGCACCACAGTGTTTGTAGCTCTCGATAGTGAAGTTCAGAAATTGGTCCGTTCTACCGCAACTGAGCTCACCAGGAGCGTCAGAGGTAAACCCGTCTCTAGATTTTGGGTTTGATGACATATTTTGCATATGACATTAGCTTGCAAACTTTCATTCTTTGCAACTGAGTTTTGGTCTACCCATGTGTGCATACTTATATACGATAAATCCGTTTGTTATTTTCATCTGTAAATATTATTGAAAGTGATGTGGAGTCTTTCATCTGTCACCAAGTAAATTTAAGAAAACACCAAGATGGTCAAATCTTAATTGGTAATTTTAAAAAAATTAAAAGAGTTCAGAGGAGAGTTTAGTAGGGAAGTTGAATTGAATACCTGAGGAGATTGATATTTATAGACCCAAGTGTGTAATCATCGCTAATTCCCTCATCATAAGTATATTATTATGTCTTATTAATTCCTGTTCATCCATCAAACTAATGTTTCATTCAACCCTTAATATCGCAGGATAATGCAAAATCTGCGATAATATCTGGATTCTCGCAGATACTAAAGCAAGCTGTTGATTTCCAAATTACTATCAATTCCTTCAACATGAAGCAAAAAATACCTTCCAGCTTCACCGTCACCCGCATTCACTCCCCTACTCTGCCAGGCAAAGGTGTTTTGGCGACTGTGAAAGTTGAAGCGGATTCAGACATTGTTGATGTACCACACACGAAGAAACCTCGCCTTGACGAAACAACTGGGGTGGAGGATATTAAGGATGAAGTATCCGAATGAGTTGGGCATCGCCAATGGATTATATATGAATAAAACATTACATGAATCTTTGTCCAATATTGTTATTTGCTTTCTGTTTTCTTTGTTTCAACTCCATGTTTTGCAGTTTGCTTACGGCCTTGATAACAGTTATGCTCTATTATCAGGTTCCACGTTACAACACTAGGTCTTTTTTTTATAAAAGTTTCAGAACCTTAATTGTCCACACTTCGTGATGGTACTTTATATAGTTATTACTGCGTCTCTTACACTTTGTAACTCTGTTTTTTATAGTCGCATGCTTACTTATGGATATCTTCTTTTTATATTTTGTTCTTAAGAAACATATAATGATGTAGGTTTATGAATATTGGAGTAATACAAGAGTATGAGACGCAGAAGTAGCAATACAGGGTGCTATTGTCAAGCAATGAGTAAGAAGACAAGCTATTGCAGACTAACACCCCAGTTGAACTCTATGAGATGTTTAATCCATAAACAAAATGGAAATCCTGCAAACCTTACAAGTTCAACTTGGAAGGCTATGCAAAAATGTCGCCATAACACAGAGATTACGCTACACTTGGCAGAATAGTCGCCAACAGGGTATCCTAATCAACTGCATAAAACAGTGGCATCATAGGTTGTCAAAAATATGAACCAAAAACCTTCAATTTTTTCGCCACTCCAATAACGAATGTCTGTATCGAAAATGGTGTAAAGTCTATAATCTCATTTCATTTTAAATTGGCACCACATGGCCACCTCCATTGTTAGTATTCAACTTTTTTCCTTATTTCCACTCATCTATGATAGATACCACATTTCTAATAGCATCTTATAATATATATGCTAAACTATCATACGTTCTTGCTTACATGGATTAATCATATACTATCATAAGTCATCATATACCCAATGATGCCACCGTCACCCATCCTTCTGTTGACTACTAACACGAATGTGATATGCTTATATATCTTCCAACTCACTTGCATGCCTCCACCTCACTTTAGTAACTTCCACATCTATAGTTATAAATATAATTGAAATTTAAGATGGACTATTGGCATTTTGAAAGAAACATGCAAATACATTGTGGGCACTGAGAAACTATTCCATTATACACATTAACGTTACAACGTCTATTTAAGGGTGTGGAGAGATTGAGATGTAGCACATATCTTCCAACTTCAGAATGGCAGCACAAATCAACTGCAGGGTAGCAAAGTACATGATGTCATATCTCAAGAGCCAATCACCCGGAAGAGCATCACTACAAGGTATAACCACTGATTGAAAATATTAAATACGAATCCCTCTTTTGGTTGCATTTTATATTGAATGAACAAGGAAAGTTTTCACATGTTTTAATTTTTAGCATTCTATGGCATTTGTAGGAACTTTCTCAAAGGAATTGAACAACCACAACATGGTGCATAACGTTCACAGGAATCAAGCTACCATCCTGCATATGAACGAAAACACGGGATGACGATTTCTATGCTAACTGAAAAGAAAGTGAATTCCGTGATTGAGGTATGACATGATATATATTGACCGCATGACTTTCACTCAAATAAATCGACACGATATCATTACAGGATGAGGATCCATTATCAACTACGGTGTTACCCGGGATTTTTAAATCATCATCGTCCCTGTATTCCAACCTCCATTGGATTATCAAAAGATTCAAAACACTTAAATCAAAAATCCACTAAGCTGCAATTCAATTTACCCATTAGAATTTTAAGGAATCGATTTAAAATGAAGACAAACATCTCAGTTTTCATCCGGATTGAAAAAATTTGATGGTATTAAGCCGATTGAAGTTATTGCTTTGTGTATTTTCTCAAATGATGAACAGTATTGGAGGTTCATCCTAATCGTTGAATACCAACAACATAATCCGCTTTAAAGTGCGTGGATGGTATTTAGCCGATTTGAAGTTTTAACAAAGAAATTTTCATTCAAAAAAAACAACAAACTGTGGCTTGCGCGGTAAAAACAATATCCAGTACCGACAGCAACGCACCGAAAAATTATACGGTGATATATAGCCCGTGCCGCAAGGCACGGGTGATTCCCTAGTAGTAGACGTAGTAGTACTCTTTGCAATCAAACCACAAATCAACTACTTCCTTGCCTTTTGCAATAAAAAAGGTTATCGATTTCTTAAAATCAGAATGAAATTGATTTCTTTCTCCATGGGTATAGGACCCCAAGTTGTTGTAAGTTCTAACCACATGCAACAAGATTCATCTCTCGTCAACCTTAATTTGGAACTAATAACAACCGAGTAAACCTCTAAATTTCTCTTAACAACTTCAATCACCACCAATAAACGACACAACAAAGTAAGCTTTGATTGTGATTAAAAGATAAACAAAAAATTGCAACAACACCTTTGGACACTTCGGAAAAAAAGCAAATGAAAACCAGAGGAGGAGAAGGCGAAATGGGTAGAAGAAGAATGGATCTCTCTGGTTTCTTACCCCAATTTGCTATGTTAAACTACCATATTGCCCTTATTGATCGGAGATTTTGTTTTCTGACCGTGGTCAATAAACCAAAATGCCTCCTGTTACCATATCTGTAAGATTTGGGCACGCGTTCCATTTAGTTAACTAAAGAATGTAATTTTTGCATTTTACTTTGACCTTTTAGTTTTTTAACTTTTGTTCTTTCATTTATTACTGAGTATTACTAGTAAATGACTTGCTTTAGGTTGTACCAGTGCACCCCATAGCTTCTCCAGTCACATATGGATGGAACCCCAGCCAACCACGTCAAAATGCAATCCTTCGCTAATATTGTGGATGGAGGTTAAACAGAATACCTGTTAACTGTAATTGATTTTACTTTTTTTCGGGTGCCATTGGCCCAACAAGAGAATCGTATGATATTAGGTGGAAATATACGAAGGTCTATTTGTTTTGTATGGAGACCAATTTTGATGATTACTTAAAAAATGTCTTGTAGAGTTTCGTCGGTCCCAACTGCTGCAGCAGTTATCTAATTTATATATCATCGTTGGAGCGCGTGGTTGACTCCATATATATATATACACAAGAGTATTGTATATTAGGGCTGTCAATGGGTACCCATTACCCGGATCCGGACCCGGACCCGGTATATTAGGGTCCGGATCCGGATCCTAAAGTTGGACCCATTAGCTACTTAGGACCCGGCGGGTAATTACCCGATTGGACCCGAATTTAAACGGGTCTAAACGGGTAATACCCATTGAGTATACGCGGGTATCGGGTACCCATTTATTCGTTCTTTTACTCATGTTTTTAGCAAAATTATAAGTATTTTTTCTAGTTTTAGCTTTGATATTTTACTCATTTAAATTTTTTCTCTTACATTTAATCTTTATTTAGTACATTCATAAGAAATAATAATATTTTTTTATAAAAATTACTTAAATCCAAGCTAAAAAGAGAAATATATTAAGTTTTTGAGATTTTTTAAATAGTTTTCTTTAGACCCAATGGGTACCCGGAATCGACGGGTACCCGAATATTTAAACGGGTCCGGTTCTGGGTCCACAAATTTAGGAACCGGACCCGGAACCGCTAGGAACCGGACTCGACCTTTATAAGTAGGGTCCGGGTCTAGTGATACCCGGGAGGACCCGGACCCGTTGACACCCCTATTGTATATATCCTGTGTCTACCACAACAAAAGCATTATAATTCGAAGAGAAGCCGGCCCTTTTGCGGAAATCACAAAGGTTTGTTTGTTTTCGTTTCTGGGTATTCTTGGATTTCGTAGTTGCAGGACAAATTCTGGGTAGGCCGAGAAATAATCTTTGTCGTCCAAAATTTCGAAAAATCTATGCCGTCATTTATTTATCATCGCTGAAGCGCGTGGTTGACTCCCCGATATATATATATATATATATATATATCGAACATGATTTACATTCCGCGTGTTGTCCTGACATCTCACAAGGGGTGGGACCCACGACAACCCCCTATAAATCCGTCGGGTCACTAGGTCTCTAATGTTTTGTGTCTTGCAGGACAACCCGCAGGAATGGGCCCGCGGGATGTCTATCAGTTCTGTATATCAATCTTTATACTGCAGTAGTGTTCGGTGTGTCATCCAGCGGCCAGGATACATCCTTTGTTATCAACTAGCGGCTGGGATCTCACCCCCTCTCAGTTCAATCCTTATTGTCGTCATTAGTGAGTGTTGTCTAGCCATTATTATCGTGGCCCACCAACTCTCTATCTAAATAGCTAAATATCTAGCATTATCTAACGCCCAGTTAGCGTTATATAAACATTGGGAATCTCTTTATGCAGAAACTACACTTGACCACTGCTAAAACGAAGTTCCGTCCTGCGCACATGAGAAGCGAGCCTTCTTCTGGAGCATCTCCTCCATCACTTCTTTGGTTGCTTATTCCGTGTACATCATTCCACAAAAATCCTCATTCACTGAGTTTGAGGACATAGAATCAAACCTCCAAAACATACATCTTACAGGTAAATCGAAACTCAACACTACAGCAGTGTGTTGTTTCTCATTTTAATGCACATATTTGAACCTAATCACCGTATTAGAAGTTCCACACAACATGATTAGCATGGTCAACAGGACAACTTTATAAATGCCTCAGAGAATCTGCTTCCAAATCAAAGGACAACTTGACATTATTTGTATATGTCTAATGAATTTTACGTTGCCCAACATTTTTCTTTCTGTGATAATGCATTTTTTGATTTCTGACCTTTGCAACCTTTCTGATGCAGATGTGGTGTATTAGAGCATTGCTTGGTCGAACTCGCATGCGTTGCTATCTCAAACATGTTTGTCAATGTTAGTGATCAAAACTATAAGTCTTGATTTCTAGTCTACTATAGCTAAGTCTCGGACTAAGATAGTAAGTATAGTTGAGCTCAAGGACTCCATGGCGATTCATCATACAAGACGAAGATCTACTCAAGGAACCGGTGGAACTTATCGACAAAAAAGTATGTGGAGACTTGAACTTATCTGTCACTCAAAAGTCTATATATTCTATCTCTTACTCTTTGAGACAAAAAGTCGTATGCTTGCTATATATATAGACTATTATTATACACATTTGGTATTTCGAGCCGAGTATACCTCGCCTATCTATATCTCGAAATATGTGTTGGTAAGCTTTTCGCTTCGACCAAGTTTATCTTTTCCTAGTGACGAACGTCATGATATGTTTCAATCACTTTGAAAATTGCTTTGACGAGAAATGGTGTAACAACTGTATTACGTCCCCTGAGAATGTTTCAATGATTGGAATGAGAGTTTAGATTACATAACCAATGGTGGACATAAACATTGTTGTGGAAACACAATTACTATTCCTTGAACTGAAGTTTTCCAACTTTGTTGATCAAGAGAACCGGAAGAATGCCAAGTGCCAAGTCCTACTCAGTCCACGAACTGCCGAAATTCTCATTCCGAGAAATTCTGCTGGAGTTGACAAACTAGTTGCGTGAGTACCAGTCCGCGAACCCAGTCTGCAAACCCAGTCCGCGAACCGGCGGAAGGTCTTTTGCCGAGATTTTCTACTGGAGTTTGTAAACTCTGCCCGGTTGTTTAAGTCCGCGAACCTAGTATGCGAACTTGAGAAGGTTATATATCTAAAGATGATTTCTGAACTTAAACTTAAAAAGACTAAGGAATGCTATTTTCAAATCGTGGCTATAAAAGTTCATGAACCGATTCAAATAAATCAAATCATCTTTGCTTCAATAGTGTCTTGTGTAGTTACATAAGATTTCCTTGCAATTGAACAACTCTCTAACTAGTTCAATTGAGTCATTTGAACTAGTTATGGTGAAGAAGAACATGGTTGATATGAAATGTTCATATGCCTAACCTTTTGGTTGACTATTGTTGAATCAATAATGTACACGTTTGGGTACGGTTGACAAACCTAGAAGCGTGCATTTCATTTGTGTATAACAAGCTAAGTTTTCGATCTAACGGTTGAGAAATATTAGCTTGAATCTAAATCAGGTTTTCATCTAACGGTGGATATTGATTGCTTTGTTACCAAGGCAAAACCCTGATTTGAAAGACTATATAAGGGTACATCTAGCAACTCTGCAAAACTAATCCCCACACCTTACGTGTGATACTAGTTTGCGTGCTAGAGTTGGTTCTCTTTTAACCTTTGGTTTTCTTCATCTAAAACCAGGTTAAACGACTTAAAGACTTCATTGGTATTGTGAAGCCAGACCGATACTACTTTTATCGTAGTTGTGTGATCTGATCTTGCATCTTCTATCATACGAGTACAATCATATTTATTGGATTGAGATTGATATCTCCGATAGGCAAGATATAAAAAGTAATCACAAACATCTTCGTCTCATTGTTTGTGATTCCGCAACATCTTGTTTCGCTACCATACGATTAAGATTGTTGTGAGGTGATTGATTAATCTAGGCTGTTCTTCGGGAATATAAGACCGGATTATCAGTTGGTTCCTGTTTGCCTTGATTATTATCAAAAGACGGAATAAAAACTTTAGGGTTTTTCTGTGGGAGACAGATTGATCCTTCGATGGACTTGTCTGTGTGAGACAGATTTGTTTATTGTCAAAGCCTGCGATTTTGGGTCGTAGAAACTCTTAGTTGTGGATGAGATCAGCTAAGGGAATCAAGTGCGCAGTATCCTGCTGGGATCAGAGGCGTAGGGAGTACAACTGTACCTTGGATAAGTGGGACTGATTGGGATTCAACTATAGTCCAGTCCGAAGTTAGCTTGGAGTAGGCTAGTGTTTGTAGCGGCTTAATACAATGTGTATTCAATCTGGACTAGGTCCCGGGGTTTTTCTGCATTTGCGGTTTCCTCGTTAACAAAATTTCTGGTGTCTGTGTTATTTCAGTTTCCGCATTATATTGTTTTATCTTTATAATTGAAATAATACAGGTTGTGCGTTTGGTCATCAATTAGTTTAATCCAACCTTTGGTTGTTGATTGTCATTGATTGATCCTTGAACATTGGTCTTTGGTACCGTCCAAGTTATTCATTGTATTTGATTAGAACTCGTAGGATCTTCTTGAGTAAATCAAATCAAGAGAGAGATATAAACTCGTTGATATACTTTTAATTGATTGAGTCTTGTTGATTCTCTTGAAAGTATATTCGAGTTTGTCCATACAGATTGCTAAGCGAAATATTGGGTGGTGTTGTTAGACCCCCGCTTTTTCAATTGGTATCAGAGAAGGCAAACACGTTTAGACCTTATCAGTCTGTGTTTGTGGCGATCTAAGTCTGAGGACAGAATCTCATATACGCATACCAAGATGTCTTCTAAAGCCTTTAACCATGCCAAATGTCTTGGAGATACCTCAAAGGATCACTCCTTAGCAGATTATTCTGAATCCCGAGGTAGGAACGTTGTCCCATCATGTGTTGAAAACTCTCTCTCTGATGAGACATTTTGTATTATGGCAACAGCTGAAATGAAGCTTACCAGAATTTCAGAATGCTCTATTGAGTTTGTTGATTTCAATAATCACGAACAACTCATTGATAAATTTGAAAAGTCTCTTGATCGAGAACATGAACTCTACAATATTATTGAGTCCTTCTCAAAGAATTTTGAGAAACTTATTCAAGAATATACTCAATAGCGTGAAAAGATTAGTGTTCTTGAAGATATTGTTAAGTAAGGCTCAATTAGAGAGAAACGTTTGATCGAGACTCATTCATCAGAACTTAACAGACTTCGAGTTGAGAGAGAGAAATTTGAAGCATCACTTATTCTAGCCCATGGACAATGTAAATCCTTGGAAAAGGAAAACTCTGTCTTAAGGAGAAATTCTTCTGCACAAACTAATTCTCATGTCGTATTTTTCTGGACTGAGTGATAATCAAAGAAAGAAGGATAAACAAAGACGACAGTCATTCAATGAGCTAAATGCTCATACTTATGTAGATTAATCACAAGGTTGATATCTCATCCAACAAAAATCCTAGTTGTGTGAGAATTGAATAGGTATACTCTTTGCAAAGTAACTCTGATTATCTAGCTAATTTCTTATCGTTCTTAGACAGATAATCAGTTATATACTTTTACATGAGTATTTTGATCCTTTCTTTTATACTTGTTCTTGTTTTGTTTTTGCTGTCAAACTTGGTTTTCGAAAACTACATGTTTTTCATGGGCTTTTAAGTCATCCACGTACGGGTTTCGGTTTTGTCTCATATACCTGTCTTGTAAACCCTATATACCCTTCCTATTGAGTTAAATATCTCACTCTAGGTTTCTCTTCAATGTCGTCTTCTTCTTGCTCGTGGGATTTTCCTGAAGACTTCGTTGACAATGATATATATTTTGTGTTTGATAAAGAGAAAGGAACCCTTGTTAAAGTTGAAAGATTGTTTCCTCAATCTCCTGATTCCTACTCAGATATTGGGGAGAAGATTCCAACTGATCCTGTTCTTGTTGCTCAGCAACTGTTTAGTGCAAAGAAGTGTGTTGATATGGTAAGATATGAGTTGAAAAAGGTTAATCATGCAAAAGATCTTCGAAACGATGATACCCTCTCTAAAAGTGCAATTGATGTTGTTGACCACAAGCTCAAAGACCCTATGTCTCGTGAGGATTCTGAACCGTCCATATGATCTTAGTTCGTGTTCGGGATAGCACTTGAGTCTGTTTTTCTTTGGCTTCTTTTGCTTATATTGCCTAGTATGTCTTCCTTTTGGCTTAGTTGGAAGAATAAGTAGTGCTTTGAATAGCGATGATTGTGACTACACATAGCTATTATTTTCATCTTCATGTTTTTAGGTTTTTGGTTTAAATTCTAAAAATGTTTGTGGGATGATGTTTTGCAGTATTTAACATTTATGATTTGTTATATTGCAACTTGTTATGGGATATTGGTGTTTACGTCCGTGAACTATGTTATACCATATTTTGTCAAAAGTAAAGTCGTTCATGATCGGTATTCGTTTATTGATTAAGGAATGGATGGACTTTTGACATAAACAAAACTTAAGCCTATATTGTCAATTTTTGATGGAAGATAGGTTAAAATATTTTGTATCCAAGGATTATTGCTATTGTATATGCTTGTGCAACTGAATGAATCCTTGTGTATTCCACAGTATTGATCTTCACTGATCCATCTTTTTTATAATATTGTGAGGCTCCGTAATGTGTCTTATGTTGAGCACGATACAACCAAGTTGATTAATTTTTGATTACATTTGTTGGTTGTTCCATAAGGTACTTTATGTTGAGCATCTAGAACTAAATTAGTCATCTTGTTTGGTTATTTAGTTATTACTCCATAAGTTCTCTTGTGTTGAGTATATGAACGATTAAGCCAATCACTCTCTTGTATGGTTAACTTAGTCGTTGCTCCGTAAGCTTACTTATGTTGAGAACAATCAATTAAATTAATCATTTTTTGTGTTTAATTTGATTATATATTCCGATTAAATTAATAATGGGTTTACTTATGATTGATTTGATTGAGTTTTTGGATATAAAAATCATTCATATGGTTTTGGTGTCCAATAATATTCCTTCTTTTCTCTTGAAATTAAGGTCGCTCGTTGTTGTTCTTTCGGGAATGACATCAAATAGGGGAGAGTTCTTTTGAACTTGTGTTTAATGGTCATATCTTGAGGGGTGTGCGGCTGTGGAATCTTAGAGGGGTTATCTTGTATATTTAAACTCCTTGATGAATGTTGTTAGCTTTGGATATATGATTGCATCTAGATAAGATGATGTGTGTTTCCTTCCCTCAGTCATGAAATGTCTCTTACGGAAATTTCATCAATGATCCCGTTCTTGTACCTTTACCAATTTTATTGACAAAAAGGGGTAGAATTAATATGTAGTTCACACTACAAATACATATGGTTCTCGGATCATTGTGTAAGGGGGAGTGGTTTCCATGTGAGATAGAGTATTGACTAAGAGGAGTGATACATATCACCATAGTATTATTGTTAAAGTTGTGATACAATTGAACTTTGACATTGTATAATAATACTATGACACTGTATAACAATGATCGAGAATTATATTTTCTCATTGTTATAGCTACGGATCTTCAAAAACAATGGTGCTAAACTTACAACCTTTGGGATCACTGGAGTACTTGGAAGTGACAAAGATTTCGAGGAATGTTGAAGATTAGACATGTGGAATAGGAGCTACTAAAGTTTCAGTATCTTTTTTGTATTCCATATGTATTAATAGTTTTCTCACTAAAATTGACAAAGGGGGAGATTGTTAGAGCATTGCTCGGTCGAACTCGCATGCGTTGCTTTCTCAAGCATGTTTGTCAATGTTAGTGATCAAAACTATAAGTATTGATTTCTAGTCTACTATAGCTAAGTCTCGGACTAGGATAGTAAGTGTAGTTGAGATCAAGGACTCCATGGCGATTCATCATACAAGACGAAGATCTACTCAAGGAACCGATAGAACTTCTCGACAAAAAGGTATGTGGAGACTTGAACTTATCTGTCACTTAAAAGTCTATCTATTTTATCTCCTACTCTTGAGACAAAAGTCGTGTTGATATATAGACTTTCATTATACACAATTGCTATTTCGAGCCGAGTTTATCTCGCCTATCTATTTCTCGAAATATGTATTGGTAAGCTTTCGCTTTAGCCGAATTCATCTTTACCTAGTGACGAAAGTCATGTTATGTTTCAATCACTTTGAAAATTGCTCTGACGAAAGATGGTTTGTGAATAACGGCTATATCCGTCCTCTGAGAATGTTTCAGTGATTGAAATGAGAGTTTAGATTACATTACCATTGGTAGGATATACGCATTGTTGCAGAAACACATATATGTATAAGCCTTATTCCTTGAACCAAAGTCTGCGAACTTTGTTGATCAAGAGAAATTGAAGTGGCGTGAGCCAAGTCCGCGAACTCAGTCTGCGAACTGGCGAAGTTCTCAAACCTGAAAATTTCTGCTGGAGTTTGTGTACTCCTTCCATGAGCTTAAGTCCGCGAACCCAGTCCGCGATCTTGAGCAGGTTATATCTAAAACCGGTTGTTCTTGAACTCATGTTTAAATAAACTAAGGAATGCTTTTGCAAACCGTGGCTATAAAAGTTCACGAACCGATTCAAGTGAATCAAATCATCTTTGCTTCAATTGTGTCTTGTGTAGTTACATAAGATTTCCTTGCAATTGAAAACTCTCTAACTAGTTCAATTGAGTCATTTGAAATAGTTATGGTGAGAAGAACATGGCTGATATGAAATGCTCATATGGCTAACCTTTTGGTTGACTATTGTTGAACCAACAATGTACACGTTTGGGTACGGTTAACAAACCTAGAAGCGTGCATTTCATTTGTGTATAACAAGCTAAGTTTTCGATCTAACGGTTGCAAATTTTAGCTTGAATCTAAATCAGGTTTTCATCTAACGGTGGATATTGATTGCTTTGTTACCAAGGCGATACCCTGATTGGAAATATTATATAAGGGAACATCTAGCAACTCTTCAAAACTAATCCCCACACCTTATGTGTGATACTAGTTTGCGTGCTAGAGTCGGTTCTTCTTTAACCTTTGATTTTCTTCTTCTAAAACCAGGTTAAACGACTTAAAGACTTCATTGGGATTGTGAAGCCAGACTGATACTACTTTTATCGTAATTGTGTGATCTGATCTTGCATCTTCTATCCTACAAGTACAATCATATTGATTGGCTTGAGTGATATCTCCGATAGGCAAGATATAAAAAGTAATCACAAACATCTTCGTCTCATTGTTTGTGATTCCGCAACATCTTGTTTCGCTACCATACGATTAAGATTGTTGTGAGGTGATTGATTAATCTAGGCTGTTCTTCGGGAATATAAGACTGAATTATCAATTGGTTCATGTTCACCTTGATTATTATCAAAAGACGGAACAAAAACTTTAGGGTTTTTTCTGTGGGAGACAGATTGATCCTTTGATAGACTTGTCTGTGTGAGACATATTTGTTTATTGTCAAAACCTGCGATTTTGGGTTGTAGCAACTCTTACTTGTGGGTGAGATCATCTAAGGGAATCAAGTGCGCAGTATCCTGCTGGGATCAGAGGCGTATGAAGTACAACTGTACCTTGGATAAGTGGGAACTGATTGGGGTTCAACTATAGTCTAGTCCGAAGTTAGCTTGGAGTAGGCTAGTGTCTTTAGTGGCTTAATACAGTGTGTGTATTCAATCTGGACTAGGTCCCAGGGTTTTTCTGCATTTGCGGTTTCCTCGTTAATAAAATTTCTGGTGTCTGTGTTATTACAGTTTCCGCATTATATTGTTTTATCTTTATAATTGAAATAATACAGGTTGTGCGTTTAGATCATCAATTAGTATAATTCAACCTTTGGTTATAGATTGTCATTGATTGATTCTTGGACATTGGTCTTTGGTACCGTCCAAGTTATTCCTTGTATTTGATTAGAACTCGCAGGATCTGCTTGAGTAAATCAAATCAAGAGAGAGATATAAACTCGTTGAGATACTTTTAATTGATTGAGTCTTGTTGATTCTCACTAGTCCATAAGGGGCTATAAATCACGCATGAAGACTGTTATAAACACATGATTTATAACGGTTTTCATCTTTTATTCGAACCGTTATTTATTTGGTATGACTTTTTAAAAATGACAAATAAGGAACGTTATTAAATACGACGTATCAAATTTGTGATTTAAAATCACATACGAAATCTGTTATTAAGTATCACGGTTATTATATGTAGCATTAAATAACGGTTGGTTTATGTCATTGAAAAATCACGGTTATAATATGTGAAGTACAATAACAGTTGATGCATGTCATTGAAAATCACGGTTCATACTCGTTATAATTCAAGGTATTTTCATTAAAAAAATTATCAATTCTAACATGATAGTTTTCATTTTCTGACTACTGATTCAAATTTTGGTATTCAGATATCGATTCAGATTCTGGCTACTAATTCAGATTTTGGGAATCTGAAATTCATTTAGAAATATAAAATCAGTTCAGATTTATATTTGGTGCATCAGAAATTCATCCAGATTAAAAAAAATAGATTAAAAATTGAGATTATTAATTGGAAAATTCAAACATAAATTGGAAGACATATATCCTAACAACCCAAGTTACATCCTGAAAATTAAAAACTTGATGGCTCTCCTCCAGTAGTCACATAGGCCTTGGGCCACTTAACAAACTCACCTCTTTTAACATTCTCAAGTACAGCATCATCATCTCTATCGCATAACATTGCACTTGGATCAAAAATTTCCTCAATCATGCTTAAGCAGCTTGTTCAGATTTTTCCTGAAATTTTGGTTCATGGATGTTATCAATAAACTTCTCCCAGTTTCTTTCTTACTGTATGTTGGCAACATCATTTTCTTTTCTTGCACAGATGAAACATGATTGACCAATCGCTTTTTGGTTGATTTTTGTGTTCTCCATACATAATGCAATGTAAGTATTTAATTTCCGCACTTGGCAAGGTTATAGAAATCCAAGAAAATATAGAATGACAGATGAACATAAGCTTAAGAAAAAAAACCAACTGGACTCATTTGAACAGAGTTCCAAATATCTTCTTTGTATTTATCAGGAACCACTTTCCAGGACTTATACCCCAACCCTATTTGCGATTGCGACCTTGTAATCTCTCCGATCCAGGTGGAAAATTGTGGTGGCTCGTTCCATTGCCCATGCTCATTAAAGAATACTGGCAAACACTCATCTAGGCTGGAAAAACCAGAATTATAATAAGTAATGAACCTTCTGTCATTTAGAAAAGAATGTATTTGAAGGAACAAAACTTCCTAGAGGCAGATAAATTGTAGTTTATATAGCTTAAAAAGTAAGGAAATTAATGAACAGATATCCAACATTACCACTATTGCTTTCATGAATGTTCTCAATTCCACTATCTTGTGAATTGGGAGCATAGTCTGATCCATGTGTCAACACAGTTCCAACCTGTTGGCTCCTTGAACTATGTTCACCATGACTTGATTCAAATACTATGGGGCTATGTCTAGGAGGAGAGGGAGGCCAGTCCAGTGTGGGTCTACATTCCCTTGAAAAATAAGTGATCATCTGAAACATCAACAAACATAATGAATACGCAAACAGAATTGTATATCAAGCAAAGTAATCACAATAATATAGTTCGATACAATTATTTATTGATAAATAACAATACTGGTTGAATCCATGATGTTAAACAAAGTTTCTCGGCATTCAAATACTGGATAATAATAATAATAATAATAATAATAATAATAATATGGCGACTACTATGCTCTAAACTAGCGGGAACATCAGTCCTTAAAGATATGACCAATTATCTTGGAAACCATCAGTTTGGAGTTGGAATTCCATGCGGAGGGGATGGCATCCTTCACTCTGTGAACCGCCTACTAGAATTGAAAGGTACTCAATCCGACATGACTATGCTTCTTGTCGACTTTACTAATGCTTTCAACATAGTTAGTCGTTCAGTTCTGGTTCGTGAAGTGCGAGAAAGATGTCCTAGCATTGCTAAATGTGTCGAATTCTGTTACGCGCGGCCTGCAAAGCTGTATTACAATGAACACACCTTAGCCTCATCGCAAGGTGTTCAACAGGGAGACCCTTTAGGTCCCTTGCTATTCTCTCTATCCCTTCACCCATTAGTATCCAAAATTGAAGCCCAATGCAAACTTGACCTAAATGGATGGTACCTGGATGATGGGACGTTAGTTGGCGAGACAACAGAAGTGGCTAAGGCGCTCCAAATTATACGTGAGGAAGGACCAACACGAGGATTACAGCTGAATATTCAGAAAACCGAGATTTTCTGGACATGCCCTGATCAGCGCTGCACCGACATCTTCCCTACAGTTATAGGAAAACCGGAGAACGGTGTTAGTCTGCTCGGTGGTCCAGTTAGCTTGAATGACGAATACTGTAGCAGTGTTATCCAACACAGAGTCGACAAAACGCTGAGATTGATGGACTGTGTCAAGAAGCTTGGGAATCCTCAGGCGCAGCTCCAGCTACTTCGGAATTGTGCAGGTGTTTCAAAGTTGTACTTCTCTGCACGAACTACACGGCCTCAATGTATGCAAGCAGCACATCAACAGTATGACGAATCCTTGGTCCAGTTCTTACAGTACTTGATTACGAGTGATGGGGATGGATTTGGCCACTTGAAGCAACGACTATCAACGCTTCCAATCAAATCTGGTGGATTAGGCGTCTACACCCTGTACGACACCACCCAATATGGCTTTTTGGCCTCATGCTATCAGACACAATTTCTACAGAGCAAAATTTTACAAGGTACGGGGTTATCTCCTAGACTTAGCCCTCACTTCCAATCGGCTCTCGATCACTATATTCAAATTTTTGGTTTATCTCCTTCATCTTTCAATATTAACGAAGTCACCCCACAACCCATGCATTTACTGGCTACTCGTTATTATGATGCTATCATGAAGGATATACCATCTAAATTTGTTATTTCCGAGCGTGACTCCATTCTATGGAAGTGCAATAAAAAGCCCCATGCCCAAGATTATCTAAAAGCACTCCCCATTCGTGGGCTTAACCAAGCTTTAGGGTCGCGGAAGTTCAGGTCAGTATTGCAATATCGTCTTGGCATACCACTATTTGCAGAAGGCAGTATTTGCTCATGTTGTAATCGGGTTATGGATCGGTTTTGGGACCATGCTATCCATTGTGCTAGTGAAGTAAGGTTAAAGTACCGCCATGATATGGTTAGAGATCTCTTTGTTGAGTTGTGTTATAAAGCAGGCGTAGCTTCTAGAAGAGAAGCCTCAATAGGTCACACCCTAAAGCCAGCAGACCTCATGATATATAACTGGGAGAATGGTAGGATATATGCTTTGATGTCACCGGCGTTTCACCATTTTCCAAAGGAGGGAACCGGGCCTTCACACCAGGTCAGGCTATCTTTGTAGCAATCACACGCAAACGCAACAAATACGCCGACGTATGTTCGGCGCATGGGTACGGTTTCGGAGTATTAGCCTTTACAACGTTGGGAGAGCTGAGCGAAGACATCATAACACTGTTGAAAAGATTGAAGAACTGCATGGCTAGTCACGATGTCAACAATAACTTAGGCAGTTTCCTTTTTCTTAGGTTAGGCATCATTATTCAGAGAGGCATTGGGGCGGCATTGGGGCGCAACTTGTTGCGCGCCTCCCTGCCAAATCATTGTAAATTCTTGTACATTTTCTAATTTTTAATAATAATAATAATAAGAAGAAGAAGAACGGACACCTAGCTCAGCTGGTCATCCTCGTTCCCCAAAGTTTCATGCGTTCCAGGAGGTCCCAGGTTCGAGCCCCCAATGGCGTAATATTGCAGAAATTAACATGGAAGGTAGAGTTAGTTTGCCCCCCTTGTGACACAATCTTAGCCCCCATCCGCTTCGGCTCCTTTGGCTAAGGCTCGCTGGTAGGCTAGCACAGCAACCTGTTCAATTAATGTAGTAGTATGTCGTTGGAGCTTAGCTTGTTAGGCAAAACACCTGTTAACTAAACACCACAGAACCGAACACTAACTATGACAATCACGTTCAAATAACCAAAAGCTTTCATTCAACACATCTGGAAACTCCAGCCAATTGATTTCCATTTCTATCACTGTAACCTTGTTCCATAAAGTTGAGAGGATGAGTACCCTTTCATATTCATCAATAATCAACTACTCTACCAACAGTCTAATAGTTCTATAGAATTAATTTGTTCTTTGGACCCAAAGGGTTTAAACATACAAACACCCAGTATACACGATAATAAAATCAAAATACCACTTGATATTACAAATCTACAACTATCCTATGTAACCCAGGTTCAGATTCAATCAAAGATGGTCTGAATCTTTTCAATCAAAAATCAAAATTTATTAAGCTAGAGACAAGCACAGGATTATACTATTATTAAACTATAACAATCCCATGTAACCCAATTTCACATTCAGTAAATTTAATCTACTATATAACCATGCGAATTTTCAATCAACGATAATCTAACAAGATTGTATTACTACAAAATTAGATCAATCCTATGTAAGCCAATTTCAGATTTAATCAAAGAGTCTAATATGAACTCATGCATCTTTCAAATCAAAAATCATAAGTTATTTAGCTATAGATAAGAATAAAAAAGATAAACCTTTGGATGTTTTTGATCTCTGGACTAACACTCCCACAAAAAAGATATATCTCTTCACATCTCTGAAATGATTTTAGGGTTGAACTTATAGTTGTTCCAAAACACCAAACGGGAATAATCCCTCCCAAAAGGATTTTCGTTTGATTTATCCCACCCAAAATGAAATTGTTAGGGTTCAAATCTAACAAAATAATTGACCGAGATTATTACTGTTAGATCTTCTTCTTCCATTCCTTCTCAATAGATTTTTGTTGACAAAGATTTTCATCCTACGGCTATGCAGAAATATTTCCAAATTTACAGAACAAATCTTCTCTAAATAACCCCTAATTTTCTGCCAAAATATCAGACGAAGGAAAAAAATTTTACCTTTAGATGAAGCGCTGAAGAAGGATCTAGACTAGGGAGAAAACTCCGGTTTACATCGTAGACATCAAACACACGCGTCTACCCCCTTTTTGTTTACACGCCACAAGGCCCACAACTAGACTTAATAAAAGAAGATAGGTGTACACGCGTCTTTCCCCTTTCTGTACTTCTTTCGTTTTTTATATTTTATAAGCAGCTTTGACTAGTTGACTATGATTGACCGATACCAATAGGTTGACTAATTAATTTATGAGTATAAAATTATATCCCCACATCCAGAAAAAATTTACTAGAACACCGATGTCACGGTGGGAGGACCGGTAGAAGAAATACAAAATATCGTTGATTGCATAACGCGTTATACATCATATTCTTTTTGTTGCAACGTTTTTTTTTTTTGAGGCATATATATCGTTTTAGTGGTTACATGAACCAAAATACGACTGTATAAACTGTTATGCATTTTTTTTGGTGGCTCCATAATTCGTTATACATCTTTTTTTTTTGGAATGATAGTTTTATATACTACATCCGTTTTAGTAAAAGAGATACTTTCAAGGTTTCATTTTTGCCTAAAAATAGGCCAAATTGAAAAAGTAAGAGTATCAATTTTCCTGAAACAGGGTGAAAATATCACTTTTTCTGAAACAGAATGTAAGTATCACTCTTTATGAAACGAAGCGAAAGTATCACTTTGAGAAAGTATCACTTTTCTTGAAACGGGGGGAAAGTATCACTTTTCCTGAAACGCGGCGAAAGTATCACCTTTCCGGTCGGTCGACCCAATTAAGATTAGAAATTAGAGTTACATAACATTTTTCAGTCGTTGCGATAATTTCCGGTTTAACTCGTAATCAGGTCGACCTTAGTTACATGGCATGTTGCAGCCATAGGGATAAGTGTCAAGCTTCGCTCATAATTATGAAGAAAACTGGAACTTCATCGTTTTTAATTGAGAAGATTTGCGTTACAATTTAGTTCCATAATCAAGACTCGACAGTTCAGTTGAAAATTTGACCAAGTCGGTAGATTTGTGTCAAAATTTAATTCCATCATCAAGTCTGAACACTTCAATTGACAATTTGACTGAGTTAGAACGAGTTCGACCAAAACTGAAGAAACTGGAACTTTATCCTTTCGAGTTGAGAAGATTTGTGTCAAAATTTAGTTACATATAATCAGGACTCGACAATTCAATTAAAAATGTGACCGAGTTGGGACGAGTTTGAGCAAAACTGAATAAACCGGAACTTCATCATTTCGAATTGAGAAGATTTGCGTCAAAATTTAATTCCATAATCAAGACTCAACAGTTCAATTGAAAATTTGACCGAGTTGGAAGATTTATGTCAAAATTTAGTTTCATAATCAATCAAGACTGGACACTTCAATTGACAATGTGACCGAGTTGGAATGAGTTCGACCAAAACTGAAGAAACCAGAACTTTATCCTTTCAAATTGAGAAGATTTGTGTCAAAATTTAGTTCCATAATCAAGACTCGACAGTTCATTTGAAAATTTGACCGAGTTGGAAGATTTGTGTCAAAATTTAGTTCCATAATCGAGACTCCACACTTCAAACGACAATTTGACTGAGTTGGAATGAGTTCGACCGAAACCGAGGAAACCGGAACTTTATTCTTTCGAATTGAGAAGATTTATGTCAAAATTTAGTTAGTTATAATCAAGACTCGAGAATTCAGTTGAAAATTTGACCGAGTTGGAACGAGTTTGAGCAAAACTGAATAAACCGGAACTTCATCGTTTCGAATTGTGAAAATTTGCGTCAAAATTTAGTTCCATAATCAAGACTCGACAGTTCAGATGAAAATTGGACCGAGTTGGAAGATTTGTGTCAAAATTTAGTTCCATAATCAAGACTGGACACTTCATTTCACAATTTGACTGAGTTGGAACAAGTTCGACCAAAACTGAAAAAACCAGAACTTTATCCTTTCAAATTGAGAAGATTTGTGTCAAAATTCAGTTATATATAATTATGAAAATTTGACCGAGTTGAAAGATTTATGTCAAAATTTAGTTAGACAATTGTAATAAAAATAAAAAATAATGTTTCAAATCAATATTTTAATCATAACTGAATATCCGAATAAAAATGAATAATTTCAACTAAGACCCAAGGTAAAAAATTCAAGAAGTACATAAGAAAAAATTGCAAAGTAACATTTTCATCGTAATGAAAAATTCCACTCAAAATCGAGTACTGATAATTTTTATCGCGAGTTACTGGTGTTGAACTTACGCCTCTCCTAATTTTCCAGTAACTAATAATCAGTACGCCTCTCCTAATTTTCCAGTAACTAACATCATAACTAATAATCAGTACAACACTTCGATAAAATGAAGCAAGAGTCCAATTCAAAAAACTTACTAACAGATCAGTTCAAGTAGACCTTTTTTTTTTGATGAGAAGAGAGAGTTTGTTTTATTAAGTTCAAGTAGACCTAAATGACACATAAAAAACAATAAGATGTTAACATATGGGAAGTAACTTTGAAAGATCTAGTGTCCAAGAAATTCAATCATATGCACAGCAGGCAGGACCCGTTAAACATATATGCTTCGAGTAGTTTCTTGAAAGCAATAACGATCGACATGATATCCTTCATTAAACACATAACTTAGACCGTTGTGCTTCTAAGAAGAATCATTGAAAATTATGATGATAATTTGGACCATATATTATTGTTACGCGAAAATTCACAACACTTCTTAAAGTGTGTAACATACCACCGAAAACGTTCAAGGAGACTACTTTCAGGTGAAAAAAGTCACCTATAGTTGTTGCAGGTATCCGTATCATACCTTGTAAAGCAATTGAACTCTTTCCTTTTTTAAGCAAACAAACAATTCAGGACGAGTCAGCCACGGCAAATAGTTAAGGAATAAAAGATGCATGAATAAAGGGCTGTAGACAACACAACAAAAGAAATGAAGGAACAAATTCTTGTGACTATATAGGAGATAGAGCCGACAAACACACCCGCTAAAGAAATACTAATAATAAGAGTAAAAGAGACAAAAGAAAGATTGTCAAGTGAAGAAAAAAGACCGCTCACCATCCTTGAAAAATGAATTATTAAAAAAGCTAAATTCAACTCTTTTCTTGTCATATTCTTCCTTGGAAGCAAAAGTAAGAGGACTACTGAATTACGATCAAAGAATGTAGTTATCAGTAGACTTCCTAGTATGTTTTTTTTTGTCATATTCTTTTTTAGGATATAGTGATGCTAACTGCTTAAGAAGCTCCTATACCACAACTGCACAATCTGAAAGATTTCTCTGCACAATCCTAAAAGGCCAAACTAAAGTTTTGCAGTAGCAGCATCGTGTTTACTATCCAGAACCACACTTTCAAATGAAATTGTAGTTTTGAGCTTCTATTTCTTAGTTTCCATACTTGCGTTAATCCACATTCTACCTTGGTGTTTTCTCTTTACTCAATTAAAACTCACGATCACAGCCGTTTATCAAAGATATATTGGTCAGTCATACAAATGCATGCGAAACAACCTGATAATCATTAGAAGATGGTGCACCGAATTAATCCTATATATGTTCTTCTCATCATTTCACTGATCTCAATTTTTTTGTTACGATCTGACTAGGGGAAGGGAAGCATTTAAGAGTAGTACTACTACACTGCCGGCCTGTGGTTGCAGTTTGCATCTTGTTGAACGTTTTCAAACACCAGCAGTTCAGAGATGCAAAATTTACAATAATTCATGGCAGCGTTTGGCTAAACAACATTTGGTAAAAGTTACAAGTTACAGAAATCACAAAAGTGAGGATTCTGAATTGATAGGGTATATCTCTAGCAAGGAAAACATGGCCAAAATGCTGTTAGGAATTGTGAATTTACGAAGCTTCTGGTTCTATAGACGATAAATAGATAATTCTTAAAATGCTGAAAAGTGTAAGCTAAACATTGTAAAGAAGCAAAAAGACATATAATAGCAGCCATCATATTGTGGGGTTAAGAAGCTGTTCATCTATGACCAAATAGATACAGTAAGGAAATCCACAATGGCAGACACCATACTGTGGGCTACAAACCTGCATTAACTTTGTTGAAGTCTTGAAGAGAACAAAGTTTTCTTCATCCTAATTTGCTGTAAGGTCTACCATATACGACTTCATAGATATAACATCAAATACATAAAACCGAGTAAAAACAATTGTGAACTTTTGGGGCAGATTATGACAAAGTCCGAATTATGATTTGTTGGCAATTTCATCCAATTTTTATGGAGCTATATGATGTTTCACATTGGTTTACCAAAAATTGTATCCAAGTCTCCATCTAATGCCAACCACTAGCAAACACTAAGCTATCCAAAACTGAGTCCGAATCTGTACAATTCTAAAAATTGGAAAAAAATGGCTTTGATGACTGATTATGATCACCTGATGGCTTGTTTTAATTGGAGTTTCTATCATGCACCAAAGTAATTATTTGTAAGAGATTATCAAGTTCATAAACTCCAAGTACATGATTACTTCTTACAATTGAAAAATCATAATTATTTTTTTTTGTCACAGATCTACAACTTCCAGTTGTAGGATGCCGATAACTCGTAAAGCTAAAAAGTAAATTAGTAATTCGATTCTTAGGATAGATTTGAAAACCCAATTTTCTGATTAACCAGACAGAAGCTTAGGCAAAAAAAAAAAAGATGGAAAGGGATTTGAAACTTACTTTAATTTATATCTTCTTCTTCTCCGATCTCCTCTTAAGTTTGTCTAGCAAAATAACAGAGACAAGGGTTTGAAGAAGTGAATTCAGAAACCAATTTCATTCAATCAAACTAATCAAAATCATTCCTTCCCAATTTCTACCTTAACCAATTTATCAAATCAAAATCTTTGGATGTGTAAATTGAGTCACCACCAAAGCAAAACCCAGATACAAAAAACAGACGGCGGGGTGAAGAGATGAACTCAGAATTTTTTTTTTCTTTTTTTTCTAATAAGAAAGGTGTTAACTCTCTTGCTAGTATGGGACTGATACGGCTCCATGGACTTGGCAAGTAAGCCGGTGTCTATGCTGAGCCATTGGTTAGCTATTATTGTGGTGCGTAACAGAATATTACTGGGGTATTAAAACTTTGATATATGACAGATTTATTATGTGATATAATGGTCCGTAAAAAATCACGAACCTATAAATTTATCACATTTTGAAATAACAGTTTTTTTGTGTTAAATAATGGGTCAACTATTTTCATATCACATGACATTATTTGTTTGATATCCCAATCACACAATTAATCTGTCATTTAAAAACATCATTTATGGTCCCTTCTGGACTAGTGTCTCTTGAAAGTATATTTGATTTTGTCCATATAAATTGCTAAGCGAAATATTGGGTGGTGTTGTTAGACTCACGCTTTTTCATGATGGGTTTCTTAAAAACAGTCACCAACATCCAGGTGCTTCAAAGGTCCGATGGGCAATCAAGCCGAATGCGCGAGATCATAATTGAAAATCTCAGGTGAACGCACTTTGACTTTAAAAGTAATGAATCCTGTAGTGCGAGTGCATAATCAAATTCTTTTTTCCTGCCACATGGGAACAACTATGAAAATTGCTCTATGGGGTCCTGCCGCCAACCAAGTAGGGAATGACCCAATTGATTGCGACTCCATCCCCCGTCCTGTGTTGGTTACCGTGTGCTCCACTTTTGTTAAGAACTACCAAGGTATCCCAAGTAACATGTTAATTAACTAATCCTATTTTTTTCAGGTTGTTTACCTACTTCATTTTAAAAAAAATCTCTAACTCTAAAGCATGCCAATTCAGGTCGAATCACCCTATCTTCAACCAATGCCACCAAAGTCTACGCGGATGCAGACATACCCGAAGTCGTTGAAATGCGAGAAAGGTTATCAAGTACCTACTTAATATCGTCTTTGTTTTGTACTGATCCTACTCCGTTATCACTGATTATGTTTGGGCTAATCAATGACCATTGTACGGTATGCAGATACCCCTATGTTAGACCACCCCGCCATATCACAATACCGACTAAGAAAGGAAAATTACCTATACATTTCAATCCTGACAACAGGAAAAAAATATCGCAACTGCTCACTACCAAATGGGATACTTCTTGCCAGGTAGTTTCTGTTGGAATCTTGCAACAATGAACAGTACGTTAAATGTATCAAAAATAATATGTAAAGAACTAATACGAAACAACTTTACCGAAATAACTTGACGAGGACAGAATCACAATTTCAACAAGTTGTCCTTAACACATTAGTTCGCGGGTATACTCGAATTGAGACCCTCACAGCGAAGATGTGTCCAGGATAAGATCGCCCGATATAACTTGAGTTAGCACAACGCAAGTTACCCTCTCTTCGAACTCAGCAACGGGAATGAAAGTAAAAACGTATGGAGAAAACCCTAGAATAAAAGAAGAATTTTCAGTGTATTTGTAAACAAAATTTCGATTTGTATTTATAAGATGAAATACTTGCAAATCAAGTTAGGTTTTGGTTTTTTTCAAAACAAGTAAAAAGAATTTACCCATAAATAAAACTCTTTAGAAAATACTTTTGGAATTAATATCCTAAACAAACTCGCTAAAAATTAAATCCGTGTAGAAAAGGGACTTGGTGCATGGCTTACGCGCATATTGCATGGGTAAAAATATGTATTTGTAAACAAAATTTCGATTTGTATTTATAAGATGAAATACTTGCAAATCAAGTTAGGTTTTGGTTTTCTTCAAAAACAAGTAAAAAGAATTTACCCATAAATAAAACTCTTTAAAAAATACTTTTGGAATTAATATCCTAAAGAAACTCGCTAAAAATTAAATCCGTGTAGAAAAGGGACTTGGTGCATGGCTTACGCGCATATTGCATGGGTAAAAATATGTATTTTTGTCCACCCGCTCCACCCACATTGTTTTACAACATATCCATAAGAATATGGTTATATAGTGGAGCTCTTTCTCTTTTATACCCAATGTGGGACTAAAGATAGATTCATTCACTCATAAAATGAGCAAGTATCCTTGGACCCATAGGTCACTAGTAAAACCACACCAAGATCAAAACATTTTTTTTTATTAAAACTCATTTTTCTCCAACAATCCCCCACATGAATGAAATCTCGGAATACGAAAAAATCAGAGTAAGGAAAATACCATTTAGGCAAAGGTGTCCATGAGGTCTTGAACCCTTACTTAGTGAGAAGTTACCGGAACTACTCGCTAAACAGTGAACCTAGTCTTGAACTGATAGCGTTGGTGTAATTCGCGACAACAACCACGCATGATAATCTCCTGGTGTTGCTAAGTTCGTGCCGTTTTGTCCAATTTGTCCCTGGACATATCATGTTTCTCAAAATGCTCTAGAGAATTGGCTCAATTCTCATAGGAATCGGCCCCACTTCCACATTCAGATAGGTGAGTTCCATCAAGAGTGTTTACTGCTACACCCCACTTCAATCTTAAATTGAAACTATGGAACTCATTAAGACTTATTTAAAAGTCATCCTCCACATGCAGTCACACTATCACATCAACACCATAGGGAAGGGACAGAGAATGAAATTCTCTGATAGTGTTTACCTTTATCCACCATGAATTAGTTGTCTCATTCGAAACCTTGATCTTGGAATGTCCAGTCAGCAAGGTTGAGTATCCTTCATGGAAAGTTTAATTATTGAGCCTAAGCCCCATCCCCCTCGATGATTTACTAACTATCTCCTTGGACAAACCTTTCGTCAAAGGGTCCGCGATATTATCCTTGGACTGCGTCCAATCTATGGAAATAGACTTTTCATTGTAGAAGCTACTCTTAGCTCTACCTATCGCAGATTTGCTGTCACACTGTATAGATATAGCTGGCACAGGCCTATGCCAGAGAGGAATCTTCTAAAAAGTTTCTTAGCCATTCGGCCTCCTCTCCTGCTTTATCTAACGCAATCCGATTCCATAGTGGAACGAGCTATATATGTCTGTTTGGAACTCTTCCAAGATACAAACGCACCTTCTAGAGTGAATACATATGCACTCGTAGACTTAGAATCCTCTGATCCTGTTATCCAGTTTGCATCGCAAAATCCCTCAAGGACGGCCGGATATCCTTCGTAATTCAAACTAAAGGTCATCGTGTACTTCAAGTACTTTAGCACTCTAATAAGTGCATCCCAATGTATCTGCCCTGGATTACAAGTATACCTGCTTAACCTACTCACAGCATAAGTAATGTCTGGTCTAGTAAAATTCATCAAATACATCAGACTTCCTATGACTCTCAAGTATTCAAGTTGGTTAACTCCTACACCCTTATTCTTCTTGAGTTTACAGTTAGAATCATAAGGAGTACACACAGGTTTACAGTTAAACTGATTATATTTCTTAAGTATGGATTCAACATAATGAGACTGACTCAGACTATTGCCATTAGAAGTTTTCCTAATCTTCATCCCTAATATGACATCAGCGGGGCCTAAGTATTTCATGTCAAAGTTCTCATTCAACAGTTTCTTAGTGGAATTAATCACATCCATGTTTGTACCTAGTATAAGCATATCATCAACATACAAGCATACAATCACACAGACATCCTTGACAAGTTTAGTATAAACACATTTATCAGATTCATCAATTCTAAAACCACTAGAAATCATCACATGATCAAATTTCTCATGCCATTGTTTAGGTGCTTGTTTCAATCCATACAAAGATTTAACCAGTTTACAAACTTTCTTTTCACAACCTTTAACTACAAATCCCTCAGGTTGTTCCATATAAATTTCTTCATCTAACTCACCATTAAGAAGCGCTGTCTTTACCTCCATTTGATGTATCTCTATATTATGGACAGAAGCTATAGCAATTAACATCCTAATTGAGCTAATTCTACTCACTGGTGAATATGTGTCAAAGAAATCTATACCTTGTATTTGTCTGTAGCCTTTAGCTACCAACCTAGCCTTGTATTTTCAACAGTTCCATCTATCTTACGTTTTCTCTTGAAAATCCATTTACAACCTACGGCCTTACACCCTGGAGGTAAATCTACAAGTTCAAAAGTACCGTTTTCTCGGATGGAATCCATTTCATTAAAGGAAGCTTCTTTCCACCATGGAGCTTCAGGACAAGTCATGGATTCTCTATAAGTCTGAGGATCAGACTCGGCTAGGTATGTAATGCAACCAGGATAGGTTTTCTTAGTTTTAGCCCTTTTACCTCTTCTAGGTTCTACTTCTGGTTCATCTTCCTCTAAAGGTAATAACTGACTAGTTGAAGGCACATCTAGGGGATCATCTAAACATCTCTTTCGAGGATCGCGTTTCAAAGGAAAAACATTCTCAAAAAACTCAGCATCCCTAGACTCCATGATAGTATTCAACCCTATGTCAGAAATTTCAGAACTCACAACCATAAACCTATGAGAACTAGAATGCCCAGGATACCCTATAAAAACACAATCAACGGTTTTGGGTCCTATCTTATTTGTCTTAGGAGGAGGGATGGCCACCTTTGCCAAGCACCCCCACACTTTGAAGTAATCATAAGATGGTTGTTTGCCTTTCCATAACTCATATGGAGTTTTGTATGATCCTTTAAAGGGTACTCTGTTCAGGATGTAATTCGCTGAGAGGATAGCCTCCCCCCAAAAATTCGAAGGTAATCCTGAACTAATCAACATGGCATTCATCATATCCTTAAGGGTACGGTTATTACGTTCATCTACACCATTGGATTGAGGTGAATAAGGGGCTGTAATTTCATGTATTATGTCATGTTCTTCACAGAAATATCCAATAGGAATTAGATACTCACCACTACGGTCAGACCTAAAAGTTTTAATGGTAGCATTCAATTGGTTTTCAACTTCACGTTTATAAATCTTAAAGGCTTCTAAGGCATCGTCCTTCCCTCTAAGAAAATAAACCTGACAGTACCTCGTACAATCATCTATAAAAGTGACAAACCATTTCTTATCACCTCTATTTTGAACTGACTTCATGTCAACTACGTTTGAATGAATCAACTCTAAGGGTTTAGTGTTTCTCTGGACATTATTCCTGAATGATTTCTTAGTATGCTTAGATTCTACGCAAATCTCACACTTATGACTTTTATCTAAAGTGAATTTGGGTATGCAGCCTACGCTAGCTAGTTTATGCATTGATTTGTAATTTACATGACCAAGTCTACCATGCCAAACATTCGATGACACACACATGTAAGCAGAAGAACCATTCAATTTCACTTCAGGACAGGTTACATTAAGTTTGTAAAGATCCCCAGTCTTATAACCCTTACCCACATAATCATTGCCCTTAGTTACTATAAGTTTTCCATACTCAATTGTAACTTTAAAACCCTTATCATCTAAAACAGAACAAGAAACAAGATTTTTGCAGATGTCTGGAACATGAAGAACTTCATTCAATGTGAGAGTCTTTCCAGATGTGAGCTTCAGACCGACCTTTCCTTTTCCTGCAACCTCTGATGCAGATGAGTTACCCATATAGAGTTTCTCGCCTTCCCCTACCTTCTGGTAGGAGGTGAACAGGTCTATGTTCCCACAAACATGCTTGGTAGCTCCAGAATCTACCCACCAGTCCATCACATTGGTCACCAAATTAACTTCAGACACTATAGCAGAAAACTCGTCTTTGTTCTTCTCAACCAAGTTAGCAATATTCTTCTTGTCCTTACGTTGTCTACAATGAACTGCCATATGACCAGTGTTTCCACACACCCAACAAGGACCCTTAATTTTAATAATGCTCGATTCTGGTTTACGAAACATACCTTTCTCGTTAGGTCCATGCTTCGAGTTGCGATTGTTATTGTCACCTTTTCCAGCTTTGGATGACTTGTGTTCAGACATATGAGCTTTGTTCGCCATGTCCCATGCAGATGACACGTTCTTGTCTTTGGTGCACAACATCTCTTCCACTTGAATCTTCTTTCCAAATTCAACCATGTTGATCTCGCCAGTTTCATGTCTCAGCCTTTTCTTGTACTCCGACCAAGAAGATGGTAACTTCTCAATCACCGCAGATACTTGAAACGTCTCATCAATGACCATACCTTCAGCAAGAATCTCATTAATGATTTGTTGAAATTCGAGGAATTGATCAACAACAGGCTTATCATTCGTCATCTTGAAGTCCATAAATTTCGCCACCATAAATTTCTTGCTCCCTGCAGTCTCATCTTGGTACTTCGCCTCTAACGCAGTCCACAAATCATAAGCACTAAAATTATCGTTAGCGTTGTAAAAATTATACATCGCATCTTCCAAACCATTCATGATATGATTTTTAGCCAGAAAATTCGACCTCTTGTTATACGCGAGCTCCTCCTCGTTCAAAACTTCAGCATTCATCAATTCTTCAGTTGGAACAAGTACATAATCCAGTTCATGATGGCTCAGATAAAACAACATCTTTGATTGCCATCTCTTGAAATCCTTTCCGTTAAACTTCTGTGGTTTTTCAACGTCGTTCTTTCCCATTATTACAAGGAAAAATAATGTGTTAAGATTGTTGGAATCTTACAACAATGAACAACACGTTAAATATATCAAAAATAATATGTAAAGAACTAATGCGAAACCACACCAAGACCAAAACATTAAATCTTGCAACAATGAACAACACGTTAAATCTTGCAACAATGAACATCACGTTAAATGTAAACAGTTTCCTCATTCCCAGAATATCTAAGTTCAGACAAGAAAATGAGTAAATCAAAAACGGTTCGAATTGTTTCGTTTTCTTAATGTATACGTTGTTTTAATCATTAGTTTGTTACGTCTTCAGATTAGCAAAAACATTTAATCAATTTATGTGACAAGACATCCTGCTCTGTTATATTATTCTTGGATCTGCGTTTTCACACTTTACTCCAAGGCTTTTAATATTGATGACTTACTGCATAAATGATTAGATTCTCCCAACTCATCGGAAAACTATGCATACACGTCGTATATTAAATTGGGTTATAATAGAAAGCTATATTCACATGTGTTCATACTTATATAGACCAATACTTCATCTTCGATTTATATCCATATATGCAGGATGCTAACGTCCTCATATGTAACGCCACTGCCACCAATGTGCTGATTGAAAATGGTTGACACTATCTTTCCTGCCATCAATGTAGCAAGAAGGTTATGGGTGATGATGGAGACCTTTGGTGCACTAAATGTGAAGCCAAAGTTGAAATGCCCATTGCAAGGTAATCACCCGGAACATAATTTTCAATCATTCTGACATGTCGGAAGCTATCTATCACTTAACCAATGCACTGGTCGATGATTCCTTTTTGCATCACAGGTTCATGGTCCGCTTTGAGGTAGAGGACCACACTGGCACCACAGTCTTTGTAGCTCTGGAGTGTGAAGTCCAAAAAATGGCATGTTCTATCGCAACTGAGCTCATAGGAGCGTCAGAGGTAATCCTGTCTCTAGATTTTTGGTTTGATGATATGTTTTGAGTATGTCATCTTTACAGCTGAGTTTTGGCCCACCCATGTGTGCACACTTATATATCATAAATCCGATTTTTAAAAAAATTGAAAGAGTTCAGTGCAGAGTTTAGTATAAAAGTTTAATTGATATTTCTTATTTCCTTTTCATCCATCAAACTAATGCTACATTCAACACTTAACATCGCAGGATAATGCAAAATCTGCGGTAATATCTGGATTCTCGCATATACTCCAGCAAGCTGTTGATTTCCAAATTACTATCAATTCCTTCAACATGAAACAGAAAACACCATCTAGCTTCACTGTCACCCGAATTAACCTCACCCACCAGCCTGCCAAGGTGTTTTTGCGACTGTGAAAGTTGAAGGGGTTTCAAATACTGTTGATGGACCGCACGCAAAGAAACCTCGCCTTACGAAACAACTGGAATTGAGGATATTAAGGATGAAGCTGCTGAATGAATTGGGCCTCGCTACCGGAGTATAATTGAATAAAGCATTACATGAACCTTTACTCAGTATTGTTATTTGTTTTTTGTTTTCTTTGTTTGAACTCCATGTTTCGCATTTTACTTACAATCTTGATAATAGTTATGCTCTATTATCCGGTTCCCCATTTCAACGCTAGGTCTTTTGTTAAGAAAGTTTCAGAACCTTAACTGTCTGCACTGCAAGACGGTACTTTATATGATTGCTTATCCTGCATCTCTTGCCCTGCGATATAATTCTGCGATATAATTTGTTTATAGTCTCTTTTCTTATAGTCAGTCACTATCTGCTCCATGTTTTCTACATTTAAAAAAACGAATAAATGACATGAATTGAAAGGAGGTTAGATTACAGGGAAAACTTTTTACAGATTTAAAGGGCTTCAGCACCTGTAATGATGGGTTGAAGTTAATACAGGTGCAACTATGTCCAAAATGTATGTGGTGTTACGCATTGTAGGAACGAATTTGTAGGTGGCCAAGCACCTTCATCAAGTTATATCTTTTCTTCCAAATTTGAACGCCCATGGGGGTGCACCAGCCCAATGTTTGGAGATATTGTCTTATTGGTTCACTGGCAAACAATTTTAAACTTTTGCAGTCTTAGATTAAAGAGAGGTGGAAAAAGTTGACGATGTAGAACATGCTTTGGCAGGAGAAGATGCCACTCCCAAATGGAACTGATGCCAAGATAGCAGCCATGCAATCTTTTTATCCTACGTCAAGTTCCAGAGATATTTTGTCAATAATACTCTCGATGTGTGATGACATTGTTCTGGATTCCGGGTATCGGGTTTATAGAAACTGGGCAATGGGATTACCAAGAGGTGTAACTTATTAACCCTCATTTGGTCTATTTTATCGTTTCAGGAACTGGATTAATACAATACATGAGATGATCATCAAGTCCAATATTAAGAACTTCATCATATACTATCATAAGTCATCATATAGCAAATGATGCTACCGTCAGAAACTATTATCGACTACTAAGACGAATGAAAGATTAAACATATTGTCAATTTCATTTATAACGTAATATAGTTATTAAATGTGATAAACTGCCATCTCTTCCAACTCACTTGCATGACTCCACCTCATTTTAGTAAATCCCACTATAGTTATAATAATAATTGAAATTTATAGGACCATTCACGTTTTGAAACTGAAACATGCACATACATCATGGGCATTGAAAGACTATTCCATTATACACATTGACGTGGAAATTTCTATTTAAGGTTGTGGAGAGATTGATATATAGCACATATCTTCCAACTTCAGTATGGCAGCACAAATCAACTACAGGGTATCAAAATACATGATGTCATATCTCAAGAGCCAATCACCAAGAAGAGCATCACTACAAGGTATAACCAGTGATCGAAAAGATTACATACCAAATCTCTTTTGGTTGCATTTTATATTCAATGAGTAAGAATGCACACTGAAGATTTTCACGTGTTTTAATCTGTAGCATTCTAATTTCAATTAGTAACAATCACAATTATATTTTTGTAATTTGTAGTAACTAACTCCAAGGAATTGAACAACCACAACATGATGCATAACGATCACCGGAATCAAGCGACCGACCCTACATATGAACGCAAACACGGGCTGATGATTTCTATGCTGACTGAGAAGAAAGTGAATTCCGACATTGAGGTATGACATGATATATATTTACCTGATGATATTTTCACTATTAAACAACTTCAAATAAATCGACACAATGTAATTACAGGTTGGGGATCCATTAACTACACTGGCTCAGATTACTCACTTGGCAGATGATTGGTTCTGCATGTACTGTACTAAATGCAAAGAGGAATTTGATCATGAAGGGCACCAGAAGCAGTGTCTACATTGCTTAAAATACACTGACACAATCCCGATGTAATTTAATTTTCTGTTTCTTAGTCGATAATCAGTTTAAGTATACGCATAAAAGATACATAATTTCTACAAAAATTGACAACCTGCGCTTGGTAATGACGGTTTCTGATGGGACGGAAACAACAGTGTTCCTAGCCAGAGGAATTGCGGCAGAGGAATTGCTAGGCCATTCAGCTGATTCCTTGATGCAAATAAATGAGGTAAAAAAGTTTTGATTTTGAAAATATGTTTAATATGGAACTTAAAATTTACTATGCCTTTAATTTGGAATAGAACAAGGGAGTTCAACGTGTGTTCGAGGTTCTTTACCGGGTCCTTCATCACCTGATTGTCTTCCAGGTGGAGTTACCAATATATGGGGGTGACAAGCGGGATAAGACTTTTGAGATGATTACAAGTGCATGATAAAACATCATATTTTGCTGACTTGAAGATGATTATTTATAAAATCTATATGTTTAACGAATACCTATTTCTTGATTTGAAATAATTTAAAATCCTCATGCATAAATTGAATGAATCAATTATAAAACCATTCAGACTTTTTCACAAACAAGTTATGCGGCTATAAAAGAACTCAATAGAATATACGAATTTCATTGATTAACTTACATTCAAAAATAAAATGTGAATGGGTCACCGAGTGTCATCAGATGCTCACTTGCAGATATTTGGACAACAATAGAAAGATACCTTTGGACACCGGCGAATGGAACACCAACACCAACACCACAACGTAAATAGGCAGAGGGTAGAAACGGATCCGATCAAATTCAGGAACCTAATAAAAACTAATGGATGTGAAAACAATAAAATTAACACCTCCACTACATCACCAACAATGGCCAGGACTATGGATTCTCAATATCAAACTATGAGATTTGCATTACAAACCGCTCTCAATTGGTCCAGAATTGGCTTCTCCTTAATTGAACAGCTGAACGTATAATGTTAAAGAAATCGGACAGGGAATATACGAGCAATTGAAAAGGATGGAAAGTAGACAAAGTTTAGCTCTTTCCCCATTCATTTAGCTCTTTCCCGATTAACATAGGACATTAAATCGGGCAGACTAGCTAGCGACCCAGAATATAACCGTGTGATATAGCCCGTGCCGGTACGGCACGGGAGATTCCTACTGTATACATATACAAGAGTACCGTGTCTATCAATTCAATCCTTCCTGTGTCTACCGCAACAAGAGCACTGTAATTCGAAGAAGCCTGCCCTTTTGCCAAGGAAATCACAAAGGTATGTTTGTTTTCGTTTCTGGGTATTCTTGGATTTAGGTTATGCTATGTTATTATGATAAGATTTGATTTTTGAGTTCTTAGTTTTGTTTATGTAAAACCCTAGAAACTGATTGAAGAATTTTTACAGTGAAATTGGAGATGAGTTGGGTCGGTTGGCAAAGATTGGTCCGGAAAATCAAAAAGGGAGAGCCTATTTCTTACAGTGATATTGAGCCTTGTGAAACTAAGTTCTTTCTTCTCTGCCAAAAATGTCAGAATTTCTCTGAGATCCATGACGACGTCGATGGAGAAAGTAATCTGGGGAAATTGAACAAGGATGATGAGAAGTTCTTGAAGAACGACGACGGAGAAAGTAATCTGGGGAAATTGAACAAGGATGATGAGAAGTTCTTGAAGAATTATGTTGAGAAGAAAAAGTGGGTATTTAAGAGTAAGGGAAAGAGATGTGCATTTGATGATGTAGATAATATCTCTGAGGATGAGAAAGAGATCAAGAAGCAAGAAAAATATGAGGCGGAATTCAATTCCCAATATGTCCAACAGAAGCCTGTGGATATGTACCCCTACTACAAGTACAATAACGCTGATAAATCTTCTAAGAAGAACAGGACAGAAGGAGAATTGAAAAAAGGTAAATCCCGTACGTTTGTTTTCGTTTCTGAGTAATCTTGGATTTAGGTTATGCTATGCTATTACCATAAGATTTGATTTTTGAGTTCTTGGTTTTGTTTCTCTAAACTATAGTAAGTAATTGAAGAATTTTTAACAGTGAAATTGGAGATAAGTCGGCAAATTAAAAAGGGAGAGCCTATTTCTTACAGTGATATTGAGCCTCGTGAAAGTAAGTTCATACTTCTCCCAATTAAGAATTTCTCTAATCATGATGAGAACGATGAAGAAACTGAGATGAGAAAACTGAGAAAACTGAACGACGTTGAAACCATGTTCTTGAAAAATTATGTTGAGAAGAAATGGTGTTGGGTATCTAAGAATAAGGGAAAGAGTCGTGACTTTAATGATTTAGATAATATCTCTGAGGATGAGAAAGAGATCACGAAGAGGAAAACAATTCCCCTTATGACTTACATGAATATGACCTAGAGAAGCCTGACGATATGTACCCCTACCACACGTACAATGAGTCAACAAGTTTGGAACCAGTTGCTGAGGAGAAGGGAGACAGAGTGGAAGTGAATGGTGACACTGGTAAATCTTCTAAGAAGCGCAGGAGAAACGGAGGACTGGAAGAAGGTAAACCCTCAAAAGAAAGGCGCAAAGCATATGGACTTGGCAATATTGGAACTAACAAGAAAAAGAAGAATTTGTATTAATAATGGTAGAAGGGCAGCATGAGGAGGTAAGTTATTGTTGTTTCTTCAGTTTTCTGTTTATCCCGACTAGCTCTGAAGATCTTTTTCCGTTGTTATTCTATTCAAGTAAATTTGACTGCAATCGTACCGCCTACTTTAATCAGACTGCTTACATTTTTCTGTTGTTTAATCTTAATAACATGCATAAGAAAGTACAAGGGACATAGGACAGAATACCATGTGTTTTTCATGGCCAGTGTACCCATATCGTGGGTGTTTACCTGTTTTAGGCTATCGGGCTTCTTATGTAGAGCAGTGTGTACTGATAAAAGATGGGAACTAAATTGGTATGTTGCACAACAGTACTCTTGATTGGCACCTATGTTAGTTTTTCTTAATGATAACTTCATCCAACTTGCAGTTTCATCATGAAACAGTTTCACAATTTTGGTAGATTATCGTTGTACGTCTTCATGACCAGGCTTACTATCTTCAATATTCCGACGGTTATCTGTTTGAACTGCAAATAATGAGTCTTAATGAGTCGTTAGTTTGTTAATTGCTAGAAATTTGAGATAACCTTAGGTTGTGGGTGATTTCATCTCCTAATTATTTTACCATTCTGAAAGGCATCTACGTTTCACTAATTCATTTCGATTTCGTTTGTATTTTTATCTAGCAAGTGGAGTTCTTGTTCGCTCTGCACACCACAACGTCAAGATTATACTAGAAAAATGTTAGTTGAAGCTCGAGGTTACATTGAAGATAGATGCATATTATTTTTCTTGAGTGGGACTATTGGTACTTTTCTTGTTCTTCCTGGAGAGAAACTGGTACCGTCTACGAATGTCTTAACAGTTTATAAGTTTGTCATTTTTTTTATAGGTTATAGAAACTTAACTCAAACTTGTTAGCTAGTGTTATTTTTTATCGCAAGAGATTCCACTCGTTTTTCTCTGTTGCAAGTCGGGTTCATTGTTCCATATCCATCTCCACCACCGATCAGTATCTTTTTTATTCCATCTCCATGATTATCACCACCTTCAGTGAAAAATAGAGAAGGAGAATTGGTGTGTGATATCGGCTTGATACTGAAGATGGTGGACGAGAGAGACAGACGAGGGCATTATATTACTTAAAATTAGTTGGAGCATGTATTGTGTTCACGGTTCACACTGTACTGATTGAATCATACCCTAATTGGTGTGTGATATCGGCTTGATACTGAAGATGGTGGACGAGAGAGACAGACGAGGGCATTATATTACTTAAAATTAGTTGGAGCATGTATTGTGTTCACGGTTCACACTGTACTGATTGAATCATACCCTAATTTTATGTTAGGTGGAATTTGGAAGTATATGTTACTAACTGGAGCATCTGTTACTATCTTTTATGATGATTTAAGTAAACCCTACTGTACATACGGTACTATAATCGGTGTGATTTGATTAGCATATTCTGGCAGTTACACGAACAGTTCAAGTGTAATTGGTGTTGTTACTCCAATTAGATGATCATATTTTTAAAGTTACCCTGCTCATGTGATTAATTAAGTTTATTAATCAACTCTAAACCTTGTTCATAAGGTGGGTTCCAGTAGAATTATCATAATCCGATTGAACAAGGGCTGAGATGTTTTTCCCTTGTTTTCCATTAGGAGATCTTCTATAATAATGGTTTGCTGACTAATTGCCTATAGTACTGTAATAATTAATCGGCATCTAGGTTTTCAACTTGATCACTTTTTGTTTTGCTTAATGAAAAAGAGGGATTGAAAGAAGAAACAAATAAAATTGATAATAGTCGTAGTCAAAGTTAATTTGACTTTTAATGGGCGGTACATAGAAAAAAAAATCGGGAGAAGTAAATTGGGAATGGAAAATAAGGAAAACCATACCAAAAGAATAGAAAGTAGAAGTGAACTGATTGTACAATCAAGGGAAAGTGCGCGCCTTTGGTTCACTCTAGTAAGCCAAGGATGAAAACTTTTGCCACAAAAAGCAGTTTTCCTTACCAATTCGTGTGCCTGGCTGATTCTGCTGAATTTGTGTTGTTTTCTTTAGTAAGCTAGGGGTATGAATTGGCTGACATATTCCAAGCACAAATGGGTACACAAATTTACTCATACAATCCCTTAATACAAGTTATTACATAAAGTAAGTACATTGAGGCTGAGCTGTGTTTGCCGAGTATTTCATCAAGTATATACACAAAACACACTTAAATAGCAGTACATAGATCGGCCATAGCCATAAGTTGCCACATACATCAACATACACAGATGCATAAATAGGTGCTCAGAACTTGATTTTACAGAAATATTATCTGCATTCATTCTGGAATCTTATTTTCAAAACACCTTCAGTCTCTGTAATTGAATCTGGTGAAATAAACACTTTACCAAGCTAAATGTCTTGGTACCTGGGGTTTAACATTGTGTGTCAGTTCAAACCAAATCCAAAGTGAACTTCAGAAACAAGAGCGTAAATTCATTTTAAAAGTATCATAGCACAAATTTCATGGATAAGGCACAAAATAATGCATAAAATGGAAAGCATAACTGATATCATTTACTATGAACAAGAAATTGTTACAGAGAGTTTGTGCAGATTGTGGTGATGATGGGTAACCAAAATTCTATGGACTTCAATAGTGGTAGAATCATGGGTTTGGATAACCACGTCTGATATTTGTTGGTTGCTCTTATTATTCTACTACTAGAAATCAAGCACAATAAAAAGAAGGCACATAATCATTATTGAGATACCGGGTGTTCAGCCTCAGGGTACCAGACTCTATTGAAAAACCACATAGAATCAGCCGCTGTAGCAACTCCATCTTGATTCCTGTGCCAACCGTAATATGCATGGGTTCGATTCTTAATGTCAAAAATAGCATGGCCAAAACTGGCTTCACGATATGCTGAGTACTTTGGTTGTGGTTCTGTCATGCTGTAAGAAAAAAAAGAAGATGCATCAATTTCAACTGTATATGATTTATTGCCTTGGACATTAGCAACCAAATAAAATAACACATAAATGTTAGTAACACATAAACAAGCTCTCGGATACAAATCTTACTTCGTTGCAAGTCCTTCTAGATTTCCTCCATCACCAATTGTAATGTATACAGGAGCAGATTGATCACTCACAGGGTTGCAAACACCGTTCACAATGTTGTATGCAATGTTTGATACACGTTCCTGTAATACGGAAAAAAATCAGCAAAAAGTTCCATTGGACTCCTTTTTTAAGATTGAAAGCAAGGCAGGAAATGAAAACATTCCACATATATATATTTTTTTAAAGAAACTAAATCAACAATCAAACTGCAAATTTCAATGCAGTAACTTGTACAGACAGACAAAATGAAAGTCTTCACTGACAAAATGTCTTGGCTAATGGGAATAATACTCTTGAAGTGAATACATGTGAAAGCACTCATTGAGAGATATGCAAACAAGTTCAATTAGTTCACAAAGATGTGGCACGGGATTTAGAACCAAGTATCCCTGCCCCTAAATATCTAGGTAGAGAACCACATACAATGGTTGAAATCTATTTCATATGGTAAATAAAATTAGAGATGATGTACTTACAGATCTTTCATAGGCATGAACATGGCCTGCAAATACAACATCAACCTTGTATTTAACAAACCATGGCTCGTACATCACCCTCATAGTTTCACCTTCCATATAATGATAGTTGTAACTGTTATACCATGGTGAGTGCATCAGCACTATCAACCATGGTGTTTCAGTCCTATTCACTTTCGGAAACTCCTCCTCAAGCCATTTGTATTGAGGTGTGTATTTGCCTACACATGAATTAACAGGTAAGAGATCACGATTTTATCTCCATGATGAACAAATGAACATGCCTAACTGCATATGGAGATGGTTATTTTATCTCACCATATGCTGAATATGAAGCAAGGACAATGATGTAGGCTGAAGCTCGCTTGATCGAATACCAAAACGGAGCAGTACTTCCAGATGCTCGATATGGAACAGGATACCGGTTAGTATAGGGCTTAAAAGGTACAGTTTCACCCTGCATCAAACCACCATGCCCAAATTCAGATCAAACAAGTAGTGACTACATAGAAAAGATACAAAAGATAAGCAAACCTAGATACTTCAACATAAAGAATGCCTGGACCGAAAGATAGAACATATGAGATGAGCATTGACCAGCGACATAATGTCATTCATTTGACCAAACTTTAAGTAGGTTCAGAGTGATTACATATTCAGGAAGGAAATCAATCTCATGGTTTCCTGCAGTCCATATCCAAGATTGGTACGCATTACTTCTCTCCACAAATCTACCCCATGTATCCCACCTATTATTGTCATGCAGGGGATATTGATCTGCATAACAGAGATCACCAACGAACAAAACTGTCTGTCCCTTTGATAGACTTGATTCGTAATGCGAAAGTGTTTTATTCGAATCAAAACTTTGACCAAGATCTCCTGCAAGATATCCCCAGAAGGGAGATTGTGAGAACTGAAGATAAGATAGTATACATGTGCACAGATACACAAACAGATATAAGTTCGACTACACATCAATACATGTACATTTCATCTGTATCATTCAAACTCTTCAATGAGATTGAATTTCTATTAACCCCTGGCAAACCAATCAAATAGTTCTCTGATAAAATTATGGCGACTACTCATCAGTTCAAATATGATAATAAATTTTTTGCCACATAAGAATGTAAATAGACAATATAGGAGGCTGAAGCAGTGCCAAGCAACTCAAAGAGTGATAAAACGATTAGAAAACAAGCTTACCGATGAGACCAAAAGTGTAAGGAACATCAGGACCAACTTTAGGAGGTGTAGTGAACCAGAATTGCCTCTCTGTCAGTCCAAGACCAACAACATAGTAGTATTTTGTGTCATACTGCAAAATGAGAAAACAGAATTACAATCAAGCATGATATCCTCAACAGTTCGTAGGGGAAAGAAAACAATCTTACTTTCAAGTACTCTAAAACAAAACCATGACTGCAGCAACCAAAAGAAAGGGTAGAAGACCAACCTCCAAATGATTGATGGTACAATGATGAATAAAACCAGAAGTATAATTGTAAAATCTGTAAGTAACCATGTGACCCCTGGCATGGTGTTTATCCTTGCTCTTTTCACTCCAGTAGAGCACTTTATTTGAACCAGGCTCATCCATAGTAACCCAAGATACAATAACTCCTTTTCCATCATGATCTCCTTGAGTTATATGAACCTTCAAAAACAAAACCACCATAATCACAAAATCAACAAAAAGAAACTAGCAAAAGTAAAACCCACTTAACCCATGATTGGAGATTGAGTCAAATAAACAAACACTTATAGCAAATACATAAAAACCTCAACTCTACACAAACTTAAATAAATACTACCAATAAAAGGTTTAAATTGGTTTTATCCTAAAAAACACACTTCATGAGCATTAAATATCAAAAAGGGTATTCAGAAATGAAAGAAATTTAACTAAAAAATCATAACAACAATCATTAGAAGAAAATCAGACCTGTTGAGGAGCGTTATAACCAGGAGGAACAGAAAAGACATCACTATCGAGTGGCATATCAATAGTTTTCTCAACTTTCCTAACAAATTTACTAGTGATTCCTCCATTGCAAATCACTGCTACATTCAAAATCAGAAACAGAGTAACAAACAAAGAAAATAGACCCATTTCTTGTTTTTGTTTTTCTTCTTGTCGATGATGATGTACTACTACTAGCCTTTTTCCTCTTCTCCGATAGAAGGGAATGGAAATGGAGATGATGGAGAAAACCCAGTTAAGATCTTGGGATATATATAACAGAAAAGATTGTTCATAATCTTGGTGAAGAATATGTGTACAGAACAAAAGAAAAATACGAAGAATATACCTTGATGATATACGTATAAACAAATGGTATACAATTTGGAGAGAATTTTTGTCGACTAATTACATTTTGAAGGTTAAAATGGTTCAGATCGTGAAGAATAGAGGTCTTATGACTCCTATATTTCAGTCTTGACTTGCAGGTTGAAAGGATTCTAATCCCGAAAATTCTACTAATCCAAGGGAAGTCTGGTCAATCTGATTAACATAGAAGGGTAAAAACGTCAATTTTTATCCAACATTTTGTTTCTGCCTGTCACGGCATGGCATAATTTAGAAAGTCTGTCAATAGGGGTGATGAATTTAATTTTATTTTTTAATGGATTCCTTTTCTCGTCCTATTAAGAGGTCCGCAGCATATGCTTTCTCAAGTACATTGACTTTCTGCGCTCACCCGGAAATTAATCCACATTACATTCACACATACACTTATAGTACGCATGATGGATTTCTTATATTATTGTCCAGGATGAGGAAACTTGCAAATTATTTGATCACAAAGATTTCTTATATTTTGTATTCAGCTATCAATTGATCTTTTTTTGTTTGGAGCCACCAATTGATTTAGAAGCGGAATGAAATTTGTATTCAGTGATAATGTAACGATCTGAATGCAAAACTTGTCGATACCAAGTTCTCTAACTCGTGATTGCATAAGTAATTTGACAAGCTTCACCATAAGTAGGGCTGTCAATGGGTCCGGTTTTTCCCGGGTATCATACTACCCAGAACCGGACCCGATTATTTTTACCGGTTCCGAATATTAACGGTTCCGGGTCCGGTTACCGAATTAATAGATCCAGAATCGGACCCTGTTAAACGACCGGCTACCCAACGGTTCCGGGTAATTAACAGGTACTTGCTTAAACAATTTGAAACCATTCTCTCAACGTCAAAACCTAGATTTCTATTTTGTATACAATTTCTGAATCAAGGGGTACTCTACTATCTACGATTTAACAGAAACTATATACATAAGAAGAAAATTAAAATATACATCCAGAAAAGAAAAAAATATTAACTCCTAAATGACTACAAGTCCTGTAAAATCTTAACTCTTAATCAAAATCAATGCTCATTTGAAAGTAGAGCTTAGAATCTTAGATACAGAAAACTCATTAATTAACTAGGTGATAGTTGCTACATTAGATTTGGTACGTAATACTACAAAAGGGTGAGTTGTTTTGGAATGTTGTATCACCAAATTACTAACGACGTAACAACAACAGTACTGCTTTTAGTACTAGCATTACAACATCCACAGTTGAAGTATCACACATTAGTTAATTGATTTAATGAGGCTTAAGCAGCAACATCTCCTATCTCTCCGGAATGAAACTAATAGGATTGAAAAACGAAGCCTAAGAAATAGAGAAAAATACGATGTCGTAGTAACACAGGAAGTTTGTGAGGCGAAAAATGAAGATTCAGTGTAGATTTATTAACGGATACTCTATTGTCAGGGCATCATACTAATTTTGGTCGGGTACCCAATTATGAAAAGTGAAGAAAATATCAAAGCCAAAAGTAGCAAAATACTTGTAATTTTACTAAAAAGAGGAATAAAAAATTGAATAACCGGGTATCCATTACCCGCGGGTACCCGTCGGGTATTACCCGTTTGGACCCGTTAAGATTCGGGTCCAATCGGGTAATTACCCGCCTGGTCTTAACTTGTTATTGGGTCCAATTTTAGGACCCGGAACCGGACCCTATTTGATCGGATCCGGTTCCGGGTAATGGGTACCCATTGACAGCCCTAACCATAAGCCTTGTTCGCGACGAAAAATGGTTACGATTCAAAGTCCAAGATAAGACCTGGCTCACAAAAGTCCACAACCTATTTTGCGGCCCAATTAGAGTAGCTCACATTCCAATTCGTGGTCCGGTTGGATTACGAACATCACTTAAATATTTCAGTATTTTGGAAGAATTTTTGTTTTTATGGTAAGGTAAGCTTTCATGGACTCCAAACTTCGTTCAAACGCATTACAAAACGGTTTTGGAAGAATTTTTGTTGTTTTATGGTAAGATAAACTTTCATTGACTCCTCCAAACTTATTTTTATTTTTCCGAGGTAAAAAGTTAAAACTTTACTAAAAAAGAAAAACAGAATACAAGTAGAATTACCGAGGCCTAAAGCCACAGTCCAATAGCATACTGTTTAACTAGTTGCACTCTAGTATTACAGCCCAATTAAAGATGAAGTCTCCAAAGGAGACATGACAAAACCATTTTGGAAGGGATCCCCACTTGTAAATTAGTCTTTTGACTTCATTAATGATCTCTTTGTCCATGTGTCTCTTCTTAACCATGACTCTGTCATTCCTCTCCATCCACACCGACCAAATGATTGCGGCAGGGATAAGAGGCCATATTTTCCTGCCTCTGTTTTTTCCTTTATTGTCAAGTCAATCCTCTAAATGCTCTTTCACCGTGGGTTTGAATATCCTTCTGATCCCATAATATGATAGAAAGTATTCCCAAATCTGCTTAGTATAAGCACAATGGAAATGCAGATGATCTACATCTTCATCTACAAGATTGCAGAGGTTGCATCTTGTCCTCAATGTCACTCCCTCTTGTACGAAAATTATTAACAGTAGGTATTGCATTGTATAGCGCAAACCATATTAATACTTTGTGTTTTGGTGGAATAAATCTTACCCAGACACATTTGTGTGGAGATGAACTTTTGTCTTGTGACTTCTGCTGGGAGATTATCCACTGATATCCTTCCTTTGTTGTGAATTGAGTCATTAAGTCTTCGTCTTGATTCAAGTCAGGTGTGTCCCCCAGAGCATTGAGTAGTTCATTGATTTCATGTATCTCCTCCCCATTTGGTTGCTTCTTTAAGGATATTTTCTATCTTCCAACATCCACTAATTCTGCAACTTTGGATTCCTCATCGACAATAACTTTGAAGATCTTCTTGTAAGAAATGGATAATGGAATGTCTATTAACCATCTGTCATGCCAGAATTTAATGGACTGCCCATTTGCCATTTTGATTTTTGGAGTTTTATCCATCAACCATTTTTTCCTCTTGGATGCCTTTCCAAAGTCCTTTTCCATGTGGGAGTTATAATTCTATTGGGTTGAAAATGTTCTCATCAGACTTTGTCTAATGTTGAACCACCCTCCTCCACAATGCTTTCTTTTTCAGCAGAATACATCCAGCTCCACTTGGCCAAAAGGGCTTTGTTCATGCATCTCAAGTTTTTGATTGCTACCACCATCCGCCTTCTTTTTGCACATTTTCTCCCATGATACCCAGCAGATTTCTATTTTTTCAGTTGTTGAGCCCCAGAATAAATCCCTCATAATCTTCAGCATTTTCATCTCCACTGAAGCTGGAATTTGCAGTAGAAACATGAAGTATAGGGGCAATCTTGAAAGAGCAGAGTTGATGAGCATTATTTTCCCTGCTTTTTTTGAAACAATTTCTTTTCCAAGATGCCAGCTTTTTTCTGAATTTCTCTAAGATGCAATCCCGCACACTAGTCTACTTAAGGGATGATCCAAGTGGTAGTCCTAGGTACTTTAAGGGTAGTTTCTCCACCTTGCATTGTAAAATTCTAGCCAAGTCTTGAACTTTGTGATCCGCTCCAATACTGATCATAGTACTTTTCTCAAGGTTTACTTTGAGCCATGTGATAGCCTCATAAACCTGCAATACCATTAACAAATTCTCTACTTGCTCTTCCTGTGTAAGTAGAGAGTTAAGTTTATGTCATCACCTAATTGTAGATGAGTTAAGTTTATGTCATCACCTAATTGAAATCCAGATATCATGTTGAGTTGTTTAGCTTTTTTCAGCAGCATGGTGAGGATTTCCGCTACTAATAGAAATAGAAATGGGGACATAGAGTCACCCTATCTCAGGCCTTTATAGTTCTTGAATTTGGTTGTTGAAGTCTCATTAACTAAAACTGAAGATTGAGCTGATGTAATGGACCAATGAATCCACTCTCTCCAAATCCAGTATCTCCAAGTATAGTATCAATGCAGTGCCAATTGACATTGTCAAAGGCTTATTTTTATATATAGTTTGCATAATATGTCGGGATTTTTGCTATTTAATCTTGCATCAATCAACTTCCCATCAATGAGAACACCATAATGAATATGCTTACCTTTGACAAATGCCCCTTGATGCTCAGATATAAGTTTGGGGAGGCTGTCTGGAATCTGGCAGTTAATGCTTTAGAAATGATCTTGTATGTGTTGTTAACCAAGCTTATTGGTCTGAAATGTTGTGGTCTTGTGCAACTTTTTTCTTGGGGATTAGACATATAAAGCGGCAATTTAACCTCCAGTTCAGATTCTCTCCAATATGGAACTCATTTATTACATCCATGACTGGACAAGTAGTCTTGTAGAATTTAGTTGAGTATCCATCAGGTCCTGGTGACTTATTGTTGCCAAAAGACTTGATGGTACTCCAAATCTCCTCCTCTGTATCCATCCATTTTTTTTTCAGTGTTACTTATCTTGGGCCAATTAGAACTCTCCATTTGAGGTCTCCAATTATGATCTTCTTTAAAAAGTGAGGAGAAGTGTTCCCAAAATTCATGTTTAATTTTTTCCTGACTGAATATGTCTGCACCTTCTATTACCAACTTGTGAATATTATTCTTCCTACTCCTAGCGTTTGTAATTTGATGCATGTATCTTGTGTTGCAGTCTCAATCTTTTAAGTATTTAAGTTTTGCTCTAGATAATCCCTTTTTATGTTCATCCATTCTTATCTGTTTGATTTCAGCTTTCCACTGAACTCTATTGATGAAATCTATGTCCCCAATTATTCTTTGTTCTTCTTGTTGATTTAGAGTATCAATCTTCTTTATTAGCTCCTTCTTTATGTATTTGGTTTGACCATATTGCTCTCTACTCCATCTTTGTATGAAGAACTTTAAGTTTTGCATCTTCTTTACCAAAATGAAGCTTGGTGACCGTGAATATTGCATTGCATTCCACCAAACTTGTAGGTTTCTTAAGAAGGTTTCGTGGTGTAGTTGGTTATCACGACTCCTCCAAACTTCATTCAAACACATTACAAAACGCATTTCAAAAGAGTTGATTCCATCTTCAAAAGACAGGTTAATAGTGTGAATTAAGTAACAAACTTGACTTTAATTTATTTAGCTAGACTATCGATTGTGTCTACATAGTTTCTACTAAGAAAAATAGAATAACATTTTTTTAAACTAAAAGAAGCAGAAAAAGAAAAAAAACTTGTGCATTATTTTTTTTGGTATCCATCCAAGATAACACGCATCATCTTTAATTCTTGGAAGTACATGTATCCATGTTCCAGAATCAACTTTTGAGGGCGACCCGGGGAAATAAGCAGTATAGATTGAAAAAACAAAAAAAAGGATGAAATTCAAAAAGAAATTATTATTTTTTTATCAAGTCAAAAAGGAATTTATACAATGTAGCAAAATGATCAGTATAAATAAAATGGTAAAGATCTCCATTCTATTCTTTTCAAAACTCAAGAACTTATTTGGCAATATTGTATATTTATTGGAATAAGAATTGAAACGAAGAAATAACAAACCCGAGAACTTCCTTGTACATATCGATGTTTGTACAAACCCAAATATCACCAAACATATCGAAAATGTAAACTTGGGTTAAACTTTAAATAAGATCGATCAGGGATGGGCCCTGCACTTGGGATCGTTTATTGCCACAAGAGGTAGGTTCTGAATTCTCTTTTGACTGCGAAACATAATTTCGCAAGTCTACTTCTTTAAAATATTTTTATGATATTACTTCATATATAATTCCAAAGGTTGAATTCATTTCCGAAGTTCAACACACTAAATAATAACAAGTTAACAATTAGTATGTTGTCAATTCACGAAGTTCATAGATAAATTATACTTCGTAACTCCATGTACTCAAGTTGTAAGAAACAACTAGTTTATCTTTTCTTGATACTTTAATCACAATTTAATGACCAAGTCACTGATACTTGAGATAATTAAACAAACTTTACTTTGTATGTTATGCTTTCAATAAGTACTGATTTGAAAGAACTATGATAGAAATGTAACAACTTAAGTCTATGTTACTAATACTCGGAATGAAGGATGATGTGTTCGTTGATGCCGTTACATCTTCAGGTTCTTCATGAGTAATAAGAATGAGTATCAACATTTCAATATTCATAGTGTAACGTAATAAAGTTGACCGTAGTTATCAAATGCATGGTAGGTTCAACCAAGCAATTCTCTAACAGAGATCTATATCCTAGATCGTATATCAGTATGATTCCCTCTTTTAAAATCTTTACTACAAACCTAGACGAACAACTTTTGTTTGGAGTGCATTGTCCAATCCTTCACCAATTACTGTCAGTTTTCACATTTTCGGACTATATTGTACAATTATTCTGGAATGAAGAATCAATATCTTGTTTGAACTCTAACCAAGCCCTAGATTTCTATAGAAACGTGAAAATGAGGTAGGGGGTTCTTTATCATGTATTGACTTGGTGGTATAAGTTGATTTTACATATACATAGTGGAGAAGCTGAAAAGCGGGGGTCTAACAACCACGCCCAATATTTCGTTTAGGCAATCTATATGGATTAACTCCAATATGTTTCCAAAAGAATCAACTAGACAGTCACACTCAATCAAGGAAAATACATCCAAGAGTTATATCTCTGTTTCTCAATGTAATAATCAAATCAAACAGATAGAAATCCGCGAACCTGATTAATATGAGGTACCAAAGACCAATGTTCAAGTGCCAATCAATTTATATCAACAAACAAAGGTTGGACAATCTAATTGATTGAACTACGCACAACCTGTGATATTTCAATTATATAGAAAATAGAATGTGAAAAAGAAATAACATAGACACCAGAAATTTTGTTAACGAGGAAACCGCAAATGCAGAAAAACCCCGGGACCTAGTCCAGATTTGAACACCACACTGTATTAAGCCGCTAAAAAATCTAGCCTACTATAATTTAACTTCGGACTGGAATGTAGTTTAGCCCTAACCAATCTCACACTGATTGAGGTATAGTCGCATTCCTTACGCCTATGAATCCCAACAGGACTCTACGCACTTGATTCCCTTAGTTGATCTCACCCATAACTAAGAGTTGCTACGAGCCAAAGTCGAAGACTTGATAAACAAATCTATCTCACACTGAAAAGTCTATTGAATAGATAAATATGTCTCCTACAGAAATACTTACGAGTTTTTATTCCGTCTTTTGATAAATCAAGGTGAACAAGAACCAAATGATACACCGGACTTATATTCCCGAATAACAGCCTAGTAATATCTATCACCTCACAATGATCTTAACCGTATGAAAGCGGAAGAATATATTTTGGAATCAGAAATGATGAGACGAAGATATTTGTGACTACTTTTTATCTTACCTATCGGAGATTGAATCTCGAGCAAATCTTAGAGAAGATAGTACTCAATACGCGAGAATAAAATAAGATCAGAACACGCAACTACAGAGAAAATAGTTGGGTATGGATTCACAATCCCAATGAAGTCTTTAAGTCGTTAACCTATAATGATTTAGATAAACCTAGGTTAAAGGAGAATAGACTCTAGTCGCAACTACTATCACACAGGAGGTGTGGGGACTAGGTTTCCTAGTTGCTAGAGTTCTCCCTTATATAGTCTTCAAATCAGGGTTTGCAATCAATGCTACCTTCGTAACAAAGCATTCAATATTCACAGTTAGATGAAAATCTGATTGGATTCAAGCTAATATCTTTCAACCGTTAGATTGTCTTAGCTTGTTACACACAAATGAAATGTACCTTTATTTTGATATGGGTAACCGTACCTAAACGTGTACACTAAGTTGGCTCAACAATAGTTAACCGAAGTTAGCCATATGAACACTTTCATATCAACCTTGTTCATCTTAATCAATACTAGTTCAAATGACTCACATGAAACTAGTTATAAAGTTGTTCAATTATTTATATTTTCATAAAAGTATACAAGACACAATTGAAGCAAAATCGATTTTGATTCACTCGAATCAATTCATGAACATTATAGTCACTGTTTGCAAAAGATTGCATTCCTTATTTTATAAATGTATTTGTTCATGAACAAACCGATTTCAGAACTTAACCCATTCAGGTATGCAAACTGGTAAGCATACCTAAGTAGCCAGACTTGGTCTGTTCTCCTGTATGAAAACGGGTACGTATACTGTCGTTCACGACCAAAATCAGTTGAAATCAGTACGTTAGAGCACTGCTCGGTCAAACTCACAAGCGTTGCTATCTCAATCTTGTTGTCAAGTTTAGTTTCCAAAACTATAAGTCTTGATTTCTAGTCTACTTATAACTAAGTCTCGGATTAGGATAGACAGTGTAGTTGAGCATTAAACTTCACAACGTTCATCGATTGAAGACGAAGAACTACTAAGGGGAGCTTGTGGAACTTCATCAACAAAAGGTATGCGGAGACTTGAACTCATCTATCACTCAAAACTCTATATACTTTATCTCCTATTTGAGACAAAAGTCGTATAACTATATAGACTTCAATTATACACATTTGATATTTCGAGCTGAGTTTAACTCGCTTACATATTTCTCGAAATATGTGTTGGTAAGCTTTCGCTTTAACCAAGTTCATCTTATATTCTTGGCGAAAGTCAAAAGATGATCATGTGAAAATCGCCTGGAAACATCTTACATTATTTGTGTGAGACAGTCATTTGATGTAGACTCGGAATGTTTCGTATTGATAATTGAATCACTAGAAAATTGCTTTGAAGTTAATAGTTTGTGTGAGACAGCTATTCCTGTCTTCCGAGAACGTTTCAATGGTTGAAATGAGAGTCTAGAACAATTGGATTTAAGCATAGTATGCGTACTTGCATATATGTAATACATGTCCGGTAACCATGGTATGCATACCTGTATGCGTACTGGTTGGTTTGTGAAGTCCGGGAACCTGGTATGCGTACCGGTCCGCATACTGGCGTAAGGTTCAGGTCCGGAATTTTCTGCTGAGTGTGGATGGTATGCGTACCAGTTCGCGTACTGGCGAAACCCAAACTTAGTCCGGCTACTTAGGTACACGTACCCGTATGCATACCTAAGTGGATGATGTTCTACAATATGTTTTTCATGAACTAATACATAATGCAATCTTTTGCAAACTGTGGGTATAATGTTCATGACTTGATTCGAGTGAATCAAATCGATTTTGCTTCAATCGTGTCTTGTATATTTCTATGAGAATATAAACAATTGAACGACTCTAGAACTAGTTTCATTTGAGTCATTTGAACTAGTTATGGTTAAGATGAATAAGGTTGATATGAAAGTGTTCACATGCCTAACTTCGATTAACTATTATTGAGCCAACAAGGTGTACACGTTTAGGTACGGTTACTCATATCTAAATTAAGGTACATTTCATCTGTGTGTAACAAGCTAAGTTCAATCTAACAGTTGAAAGATAGTAGCTTGAGTCTAATCAGGTTTTCATATAACGGTGAATATTGAATGCTTCGTTACCAAGGTAATATTGATTGCAAACCCTGATTTGAAGACTATATAAAGAATAACTCTAGCAACTAGGAAACCTAATACCCACACCTTATGTGTGATACTAGTTGCGACTAGAGTCGATTCTCCTTTAACCTTAGGTTTTTCAGGAAACTCTGTAGGTTAACGACTTAAAGACTTCATTGGGATTGTGAAGCCAGACCCAACTATTTTCTCTGTAGTTGCGTGATCTGATCTTGCATTTTCTATATTATTGAGTACTATCTTCTTTAAGATTGTCTCGAGATTTATTCTCCGAAAAAAGGATAAAAAGTAGTCACAAACATCTTCGTCTCATCGTTTGTGATTCCACAATATCTTGTTTCGCTACCATACAATTAAGATTATTGTGAGGTGATTGATATTTCTAAGATGTTCTTTGGTAATATAAGTCTGGGATATCAATAGGTTCCTGTTCACCTTGAATTATCAAAAAAAGGAACAAAACTCACAGATTTATCTATACTACAGACTTTTCTTTGTGAGACTGATTGGTTTATCAAGTCTTCGACTTTGGTTCGTAGCAACTCTTAGTTGTGGGTGAGATCAGCTAAGGTAATCAAGTGTGTAGAGTCCTACTGGGATTCAGAGACGTAAAGAGCGCAACTGTACCATGATCAGTGTGATATTGATTAGGGCTCAACTATATTCCAGTTCGAAGTTAACTTGGAGTAGGCTGGTGTCTATAGCGGCTTAATACAGTGTGGTGTTCAAATCTGGACTAGATCCCGGGGATTTTCTGCATTTGCGGTTTCCTCGTTAACAAAATTTCTAGTGTCTGTGTTATTTCTTTTCCACATTATATTTTGTTATATAATAGAAATATCACAGGTTGCGCGTAAGTTCAATCAATTGGGAATACAACCTTTGGTTGTTGATTAAATTGATTGACACTTGAATATTGGTTTTTGATACCGTACAAGTTATTTCTTATATTCAATTTGGCTTGCAATTCCTATTTGTTTGATTGCGGATTGAATTGAGAAATAGAGATACAACTCTTGGATATATTTCCATTGATTGAGTCTGACTGTCTAGTTGATTCTCTTGGAATTATATTGGAGTTTGTCCATACAGATTTCTAAGCGAAATATTGGGTGTGGTTGTTAGACCCCTGCCTTTTCAATTGGTATCAGAGCAGGCAAACACACTAAGACCTCATAAGTCTGTGTTTGTAGCAATCTGACTATATGGATGAGTCTATCTCTAAAAACGTACTAGTTCAGAAATTACCAGATGATTTTCAAAGCTTGGATTCACCTGAGAGAACTGTCACATCTAAGTCAATATCTAAACATTCTCTTGATGTAGAAACTCTTGATAACTGGGAAACACGCCTAGAAGAACAGTTGTATGAACTTTCTGATGAAGGTGATTCAGATATTGATAGAGATGTTGATGAGGAAGTCTCAGGGTATGTGAGGGTTTTTAATTCGTTGGTGTAGATGGTGGATTTTCGACAAAGGCTAAATTCGTAAACTCATAATTATACGAAGCTCTGATTCAGCAGTCAGACGTGAGAATCGAGACACGGGTCTCTCATCGAATTCTCAACGGAGAGTACATTCTCTCAAGAGTACATGTGGATATGTAGTCTCACGACTGGACAACGGCATATCTCATGAATACTGAATACTTTCAGTGATTATTTCTATATAGTATCACGAGATGGACGGCTCCTAGACAGCTTGCTCTGCTAGTATAGAGCGATAACGTCTTCAGGAACAAACAACGAGTATACCCTGACTATATAAAGGATATGACTTACCGACAAGCTCATATCGGGATAATTAATGCTCCTAGACAGCTTGCTATGCTAATATAGAGCCACAAAGTTAATTATTTCTAATTGATCATATTCCATGGTCGAATCCACGACTGGTCCCATGGAATGACAATGAAAATTGTTATGATTCTATGATCGAATCCACGACTTGATCTCATAGAATAGCAATAACTATATTATCTCATTACTCCGATTTCATGATCGAATCCACAACTGGTCTCATAAATGGTAATAGATAAATCTTAATTACTTCGATTATATGGTCGAATCTACGATCCAATGGAATGGTAATGCTCACTTCATTATTATGAATTCGTAGTCGAATCCTCAGCTGATCCTATGAATTAATAATAAACATCTTATTACTCAGTTTTGTGAATTATTCTCCACTGAATTCCACAATTAGTAATAAATAATCAACAACCGGGCAAATGAGCTACCTCTAAGTAAGCCCCGATTCAAATGGTGAAGGTGTACACAACGATGATACACTAACAGTCACCGCACGAACGAGTATTTCAAAAATACAACGAAACGATGAACCTATGCAAAATAGAGAAGAAAATAATAAATAATTAAAAATATTTACCAGGGTGCCGGGAGCACGGACACACGACCGACCGACCGTGTCGTGGTCAATCCCACGCCAGTTTTATATTTTTAACGCATTTTTATTATTTTCCATGATTTGATGAAAATTCTCTCATTTTATCAAATCTCCTTCGTCTCAAGGAAACTCCTTGGTTTCATGGTACTTCAATAAATCCATAAAAAATAATATAAAATTAAGGAAAGGAGTGTGGGGCTTGACCATTGGCCAACCGGCCATGCCTTGGTCCCGACCGGCCCCACACCCCACGGTTCCTTGTTATTTTATTATTTTTATTATTATTATTTCTTTAATTTCATGAAAAAACTCCTTGTTTTCATGGTATTTTTGCACAAATCATCAAATAATAATAAAATAAAATAAATTATGAAAACTTATGGGACCGGGCCTTGGCCGGCCGGCCATGCCCTAGCCGGTCCCACACGCCCCTTTGTTTTATTATTTTATTATTATTAGTTTTCCTTGAATTCATCAAATTCCTTGATTTCATGGTATTTCTCTCAAATTAGGAAAAATTCCCTCAAATCATCAAAATACTTAAAAATATTAAAGAAATAGGGAAGCTCGTGGGACCGGGCCCTAGCCGGCCGGCCATGCCTTCCACGGTCCCACACGTCCTTGTTTTTATTATTTTAATATTTTTTGCTTCCTTGAACTCATGAAAACTCCTTCAATTCATGGAAACTCCTTAAATTCATTAAACTTCTCAAAATTCATGAATTTTCATAAAATCATCAAAATATTATAAAATTAAGGAAAAGGCACCACGGGACCGTGGTCACGACCGGCCGACCATGCCTTGACCACGGTGGTCCCACGCCTCCTCATTCCTTATTTTATAATTATTTTTCATCATCTCATGGTGTTTTCCTCAGTTTCGTCGAAACCCTAATTTTGACATATTTTCTCGAATGGATGCTCAATTGCACGCTAGAAAATATCAAAATTCTCAGTACTGAGACACGGACGCCTTGGGGACACGATCACGCTATCTTGTCCCATCAATTTTCACAAGTTTTGCCTAATTTTCACAATTACTCGTATTAGGTCCAAAACTCTCCCAAACACTTTGGATTTTCATGAAGTGATCGTCAGGCGGTCACCGGACAACCTAGGGCCGGTTTCATGACTCCATGGTTGGTCCCTCGCCTCGTCATAATTCATTAGGTTTTCTCACCTAAGGCTCAGACGAGCATTTTTGAATAAATGATTAAGCCAGCATTTAATCATTCTTCCACCAACAAATCGTCAACTCTTCAGGAGTTCTTCGTATTTGCTCACGTGAGCATATGGACACTACATGGTTGATCCGCGGTTCCCTGTAGTCGCTCCCTCCTTCATCCCATGGTTAAAATTCTGACGAACCTTGAATTGATCATCAATTGATCAAATTAGGGTTTCCGAATCCAAGGATCATCATTCCAGATTCCAACCTTAATAATTTTACGACGACCTCATGGTCATTAATCTTATTAATTATGCTAGTACTTTAATTAATATTTTTGGTACGCTGCCAATAATCCATCAGATGAGCAACACATGCTCAGACGATCAAATATCCAACAATCATGAGCAGCATTTGCTCAGATGAGGAATATTTGCTCAAACCAAGGAATATTGGTTCAACAATCGATATTCAATGATCCATCGAATGAGCAATACTTTCTCACTTCATCGTAAGAACTATACCTCTGTCTCACGACATGTTCAATTCATGATTTTCAGAACATCATGTTCAACTCAACGACTACATGGACTCATCTTCCCATCAAACCACGAAGTCATCAATTGACTAACATACCACGAGACGTCAATCGTGTCACTTTAGGGGGATATCACTTAGGGTTTTGGTCTGGCGGTCTACGGCACGTGTGTTCAAACGCACGATGGAATGTGAGCAATTCGTGCAATCAGTTGAAGGAATTCACGAGGTAGTGGGTGGAAAATCGACCAAGTCTCCACACGTTGAGCAACTGGTTTCAAACACGATCCCACTTCCCCACTCCTTGATTCCATCAACTATCACACTTCATGGAGTCATGGTGTCTAAAATTCCAGCAATATAAATAAGTCTCTGAATCATGATTAAATCATCAACATCAACAATATCATCAATCTCACGTCTCATCGACAACACGAGATCATCAACTCATCAATTGAGCAAGTACTCTCAATTGAGCAATTTCAATAACTCAGAGCTTATCGTATTCGTAATTCACACACCCACAATCTTTGATTACCATTGATTCCACACATTTCTCAGCTTCCCTCCTACAGATCAACCCATCCTTTCTTGTGACCGAATTTCCTCTGGAACGGTCATTGTCTTGATTTAGGCCAGAGTACTAAAGATTGATCTCTCGAATCTAAAGCACCCCCTTTGCAGCGGTGCATCTATGTGAGGTTTAACATTTCGCTCGATTCGAGGAGTCTCCTCTGTACGGTCGTCTCCTCAATTCCTTAAAAACCAGCAAATCGTTTTTCCCCATCTACAGTTGGAAAAGAAGAAGATGACAACTTCTCATGTCACACATCTTATGACTCCTCTCTGTCGAGAAAACAATAAAATTGAAAAGGATTTACGGAGGTCTTTATGTTTGGAATCGCTCTTGCAAATCGATCCTCAAAGACTCTGAGGAAAATCTGAGTAGAAAGTCACTTGAATGTGATAATGTTTATCAAAAATATTTCTTGTTGGAAGAGAAACTTGCAGAAACTGAAGCAAGGATTAACTCTCAGCAAGCAAGTTTTGATGACAGAGAAAGCGCTTATCTCGCTCGAGAAGTACGCCTTGGGCTTATTTAGATGTTGCTCTTGATAAAATCAAGATGTTGGAAGATGACTTGAAAAAGTTCAACACTAGTTCAAGCAAATTAACCACTATTCTAGGAGCAAGTAAAAATCATCGTGATACACGGGGATTGGGATATAAGGGAATAGATGCTCCAAGTATTAGCAAAGAGGTAAAATTTGTCAAGGCTAGTGACTCTTCTCAACAAAAGGTTTCCACCTGATGGCAAAAGTGAAATACCTTTACCGGAAGTAAAAGTTCGAAAGATCAAAGTATATCAACCTCCAAAGTCAGCACACACGGATCGAGGTAAGAACATTCCTTATGTTTGCCAATATTCCGGAAATAAAGGTCACCTGGAAAGGAGATGTCGTTTCCGTATAAGGAATGAAAACTTCATATGTTCTTGTTTTTGCATCACAAGAAGTTGTGAAACCAAGATCATATGCTAAGGCTAATCCCCTTAACATTACAGGTTGTAACTTTCCAACCTTTAGGCAAACGAATCATTGTTGTGATAAACCTAGTTTTTTCTATAAACGTCATACGAAGCCTTTTCACAATCGTAATGGCTATCAAAACGATAACTTCGTAAAGACGAAGACAAGATCCGATGCTCCCAATTGGAGAAATACTAACTTGCAAAAGAATAGTCAATCCAATTATCTTTTGACAAATCTTGAAGAGAGTAATTGGAAGAAGGTTCCGGTTGTTTCTAAACTCACTCATAAGTGGGTTCCAAAGAAAGTCAATGATGCTTTGAGTGTGAAAAAGAATGATCTCCCAGAAAATTCCATGACTATGGAGAAAGCAGTATCCATGATGTTGGAACTTAAAAAGTTCTTTGGATTTGGATGTGAAAGGTTCTAAAAGCGATCTCTTTCATGATAATCCAAAAGTGAAACGAAATAAGCCAAAAACTATAGATGGTGAAAAATTCATAGTTGCGGAAAAGTCTGTTTCAGTCTCTTGTGGTGAGCAAGACCTTGTTCACCTCAACACAACTTGATTGTGTTGCAAGTGCATCCTCACCAAGGAATGCCCTGTTATGTATACGGTGAGGGAAGCACGAGAATTAGGGCGCACAGATTATGTTCGGTAAGGATGTAGAATTCGATTGGATTCTTGTAAAAACGTATTCTATAAACTCGAGCAAGATTTGTGTTTTTATTTATTTGCTTAGAGTACTTATAATGATCCATGTACCTTTCTTATCGTTCATTTCTACCTAACTTGATCTGTGTTTAAGGTTCTTAAATGTTTGGGTCTGAAAATAGTAGTTCGGGATGTTTGGAATTCATGGTACACATACCAGGTATGCATACCATCATTTAAAATCAAAATCCAGGGATTTTAGTACGCAAACCCGTTTGCATACTGCTCCAGGTCACGAAAATTCGTTTGCAAACTGGTATGCATACTGGCCTGTAGACGTCGATTTTCGGTAAACTTGTTTTGGACGTAACTTCTTCGTCCGAACTCGGAATGACCTTATTCTTTATGCATTCTATTCCTCTTTGAATTCTATTCAAAATGGTGTTGAGAAGTCCTGAATTTGGATGAGTTAAGATTGGTCTTTGTCCCGACTCATGTTTTTGAGAGTTTTGCTCCGTTTCATCGCACTTGTTCCACTTCTTTTGGACTTTGACACTTGGATTCTTGGAATACTTCTCTTCTAAACTCATTTGTAGTTTTTGGAATATGATTTTGCAGTATTTAATCTTTATTGATTTTATATATTGCAAATAATGTTGTGGGATATGTGTGTTTACGTCCGTGAACTATGATTGTCCCATATACGTCAAAAGTTAAGCCTATTATGTAATTATGCAAATATTGATGGAAGATATGATGAACTTTTAATTACAAAGATTAAGTCTATGATATCTTTATGCAAATATTGATAAAAAAATAGAATGAATCTTTGAATATTCCGCAGTATCGGTCTTTCCCTGATCTACTTTTTTGTGAAAGTACTATGTGGCTCCATAAGTTCTCTTATGTTGAGAATTTCCGATTAAATTAATCATGGGTTCTATTGTGGTTAATTTAATTGAGTATTTTGGATACAAATTCATGTTTCATGTGATTTGTTAATGTCCAAAAAAATCCTTCTTTTCTTGTGAAAGTAAGGTCGCTCTTGTTGTTCTTTCGGGAATGACATTTTATGGGAGAGAGTTCTTATTTGAACTTGTGCTTAATTGCCAAATCTTTGTACGGAGTACGGTTGTGGAATATTGTAGGGGTTATCTTGTATATTTATAAACTCCTTGATGAATGTATTTAGTTTTGGCTATATGATTGCATCTAAACAAGTTGATATGTTATTCTCTTTTGGTCATGAAGTGTCTCTATGGAAATTTCATTAGGATCCCACTAGTTTTCGTATCTTTGCCAATTTTTATTGACAAAATGGGGGAGAATTAATGTGTAGTTCACACTACAAATACATATAGTTTACAGATCATTATGTAAGGGGGAGTGGTTTTCATGTGAGATGAAGTATTGACTAAGGAGGAATGATACATGATACAATTGAACTTTGATGTTGTGTAATAATACTATGACACTGTATAACAATGATTAAGAGCAACTGTTTTCTCATTGTTATAGATACGGATCTTCAAGAACTATGATGCTGAGTTGAACACGTTCAGAATCATTGGAGTACTTGGAAGTGACGAAGATTTCGAGTAATGTTGAAGAACCAAGGAAATCAAGCATTTGGATTGTGAAAAAGCGGGGGTCTAACAACCTCACCCAATATTTTTATTAGCAATCTGTATGGACTAACTCCAATATACTTTCTTGAGAATCAATTAGACAGTCATACTCAATCTAGATAAAAGTATATCAAAGAGTTAATATCTCAATCTCTCGATTTGATCTTTACTCAAGAAAATGGAAATCTGCGAGTCTTTATCAAATACTAGAGAGATAAACTTGGATGGTACCAAAGACCAACATCCAAGTGTCAATCAATTTAAATCAACAACCAAAGGTTGGATATTCTAATTGATTAATCTTAACGCACAACCTGTGACACCAGAAATTTTGTTAACGAGGAAACCGAAAATGCAGAAAACCCCCGGGACCTAGTCCAAATAGAACACCACATTTTATTAAGCCACTACAGACACTAGCCTAATATGACATTGATTCAAGATACAGTTGCGCTCCTTACGTCTCTGATCCCAGCAGGATACTACGCACTTGATTCCCTTAGCTGATCTCACCCACAACCAAGAGTTGCTACGACCCAAAGTCGAAGACTGTAATAAACGAATTTGTATCACACAGAAAAATCTACGATGATAGATAAATCTGTCTCCCAAACCTAAGAGTTTTGTTCCGTCTTTTGATAAAATCAAGGTGAACAGAAACCAATTGATAATCCGGGCTTATATTCCCGAAAAACAGCCTAGAATTATCAATCACCTCACAATAATCTAAATCGTATGGTAGCGAAACTAGATATTGTGGAATCACAAACGAAGAGACGAAGATGTTTGTGATTTCTTTTTGTCTTGCCCTATCGGAGATATAATCTCAAGTCAATTATTCAATTGAACTCGTACGACAGAAAATGGCAAGATCAGATCACTCAACTACAAGAGAAGTAGTTTCGTCTGGCTTCATAATCCCAATGAAGTCTTTCAGTCGTTAACCTACAGGGTCTCGAGAAGAAACCTAAGGTTAAAGGAGAATCGACTCTAGCAAAACCAACTAGTATCACACAGGAGGTGTGGGGATTAGTTTTTCCAGTTGCTAGATGTCTCCTTTATATAGTTTTCAAATCAGGGTTTGCAATCCAAGTTACCTTGGTAACAAAGCATTCAATATTCACCGTTAGATGAAAAACCTGATTTAACCAAGCTAATATCTTTCAACCGTTAGATCGAAACTTAGCTTGTCACACACAAATGAAATGTATTTCATTTAGGTTTGAGTAACCGTACCTAAACGTGTACACTTAGTTGGTTCACAAATAGTTAACCAATGGTTAGCCATATGAGCACTTCCATATTAACCATATTCATCTTCTTCACATAACTAGTTCAAATGACTCATAAGAACTAGTTGAAGAGTTGTTCAATTGCTTAGGTCTTTATGAATAAACACAATTGAAACAAAATCAGTTTGATTCACTTGAATCAATTCATGAACAATATAGCCACGGTTTGTAAAGATTGCATTCCTTATTGATTTATTGTTTAAGTTCATGATCTTCCGATTTGAGAAATATAACTAGCTTGGGTACGCGTACGGGTACGTGTACCATAGATACCGGATTTGAGTTTAGAAACTCAGCAGAAATTTTCGGTTCGAAAACTTCCGTGGGTACGCGTACCTAAGGTGACTAGTTTAACAGTTTGCAAACTTACAAAATCAGCAGAAATTTTCGGTTCGAAAACTTCCGTTGGTACGCGTACGGGTACGCGTACCCAACCTGTCTCCTTTACCAATACCATATGCACACATATACACACACTTGGTTTCCGGCACATGGATTTATACAGTAATGTGCGAACACACTATATATGCTTATATCCATAGTTAGTTACGTAATCTCAACTCTACATTTCAATCATTGAAAATTCTTCTATGATGTTATAATATTAATTATTCATAACTATCGTCATCAAAGCTATTTTCAAGATTGAAACGTCATCATGACTTTCGTCACGGGTTAAGATGAAAAGTGGTTAAAGCGAAAGCTTACAAACACATATTTCGAGAAAAAGATAGGCGAGTAAACTCGGCTCGAAATAGCAAATGTGTATGTATAAAAATATCATACTTATAAGACTTTGTCTCAAGAGTAGGAGATAGAGTAGACTTTTGAGTGATAGATAAGTTCAAGTCTCCACATACCTTTTAGTCGGATGAAGTTCCATTGGTTCCTTGAGTAGTTCTTCGTCTTCGCAAGATGATCGCCATGGAGTCTGGATATCAACTACACTAAACTATCATAAACAGAGACTTAGCTATAAGTAGTCTAGAAATCAAGACATATCGTTTTGACAACTAAACTTGACAAACATGCTTGAGATAACAACGCATGCGAGTTCGACCGAGCAATGCTCTAACAGATTTAGAGCTACAAAGTCTATCTATTTTGTATTCCATATGTATTGATAGTTTTGTCACTAAAATTGACAAAAGGGGGAGATTGTTAGAGCACTGCTCGGTCAAACTCGCAAGCATTGCTATCTCAAGCTTGTTGTCAAGTTTAATCGGCAAAACTATAAGTCTTGATTTCTAATATACTTATAACTAAGTCTTGGATTAGGATAGAAAGTGTACTTGAGCATTAGACTTCACGGTGTTCATCTATTGAAGACAAAGAACTACTAAGGAGAGCTTGTGGAACTTCATAAACAAAAGGTATGTGGAGACTTGAACTCATCTATCGCTTAAAAGTCTATCTACTCTATCTCCTATTTGAAACAAAAGTCGTATATCTATATAGACTTCAATTATACACATTTGATATTTCGAGCTGAGTCTAACTCGCTTAAATATTTATCGAAATATGTGTTGGTAAGCTTTCTCTTTAACCAAGTTCATCTTATATTCTTGACGAAAGTCAAAAGATGATCATGTGAAAATCGCATGGTAACATCTTACATGATTTGTGTGAGACAATCATTTGATGTAGACTCAGAATGTTTCGTATTGATCATTCAATCACTTGAAAATTGCTTTGAAGCTAATAGTTTGTGTGAGAAAGCTATTCCCGTCTTCCGAGAATGTTTCAATGGTTGAAATGAGAGTCTAGAACAATTAGATTTAAGCACAGTATGCGTACTAGCATATTCTGGGAACCATGGTATGCATACCCGTATGCGTACTGGTTGGTTTGTGAAGTTCGGGAACCTGGTATGCGTACCGGTACGTGTACTGGCGTAAGGTTCAGGTCCGGAATTTTCAACTGAGTGTGGATGGTACGCATACCAGTTCGCGTACTGCCGAAACCCAAACTTAGTCCGGCTACTTAGGTACGCGTACCCGTATGCATACCTAAGTGTATGATATTCTAAAATCGTTTTGTTCATGAACTAATACATAATACAATATTTTGCAAACTGTGGCTATAATGTTCATGACTTGATTCGAGTGAATCAAAATCGATTTTGCTTCAATTGTGTCTTGTATATTTCTATGAGAATATAAACAATTGAACAACTCTAGAACTAGTTTCATTTGAGTCATTTGAACTAGTTATGGTTAAGATGAATAAGGTTGATATGAAAGTGTTCATATGGTTAACTTCGGTTAACTATTGTTGAGCCAACAAGGTGTACACGTTTAGGTATGGTTACTCATATCTAAATAAAGGTACATTTCATTTGTGTGTAACAATCTAAGTTTGATCTAACGGTTGAAAGATATTAGCTTGAGTCTAATCAGGTTTTCATCTAACGGTGAATATTGAATGCTTAATTACCAAGGTTACATTGATTGCAAACCCTGATTTGAATACTATATAAAGGAGAACTCTAGGAAATGGGAAACCTAATCTCTACACCTTATGTGTGATACTAGTTGCGACTAGAGTCGATTCTCCTTTAACCTTAGGTTTTTCAGGAAACCCTGTAGGTTAATGACTTAAAGACTTCATTGGGATTGTGAAGCCAGACCCAACTATTTTCTCTGTAGTTGCGTGATCTAATCTTGTATTTTCTATATTATTGAGTACTATCTTCTTTAATATTGGCTCGAGATTTATTCTTCGATAGGCAGGATAAAAAGTAGTCACAAACATCTTTGTCTCATCGTTTGTGATTCCACAATATCTTATTTCGCTACCATACGATTAAGATTATTGTGAGGTGATTGATATTTCTAGGTTGTTCTTCGGGAATATAAGTCTGGTATATCAATTGGTTCCTGTTCACCTTGATTTATCAAAAGACGGAACAAAACTCATAGGTTTATCTGTGGGAGACAGATTTATCTATACAATAGACTTTTCTGTGTGAGACAAATTGGTTTATCAAGTCTTCGACTTTGGGTCGTAGAAACTCTTAGTTGTGGGAGAGATCAGCTGAGGGATTCAAATGCATAGAGTCCTGCTGGGATTCAAAGACGTAAGGAGCGCAACTGTACCTTGGTCAGTGTGTGATTGATTAAGGCTCAACTACATTCCAGTCCGAAGTTAACTTGGAGTAGGCTAGTGTCTGTAGCGGCTTAATACAGTGTGGTGTTCAAATCTGGACTAGGTCCGGGGGTTTTTCTGCATTTTCGGTTTCCTCGTTAACAAAATTTCTGGTCTCTGTGTTATTTCTTTTCCGCATTATATTTTGTTATATAATAGAAATATCATAGGTTGTGCGTAAGTTCAATCAATTGGGAATCCAAACTTTCGTTGTTGATTAAACTGATTGACACTTGGATATTGGTTTTTGATACCGTCCAAGTTATTTCCTATATTCAATCTGGCTCGCAAATTCCTTTTTGTTTGATTGCGGATTGAATTGAGAAATAGAGATACAACTCTTGGATATATTTCCATTGATTGAGTCTGACTGTCTAATTGATTCTCTTAGAATTACATTGGAGTTTGTACATACAGATAGCTAAGAGAAATGTTGGGTGTGGTTGTTAGACCCCGCCTTTTCAAGTACGCATACAGGTATGCATACTAAGTTCCCGGACTTGGAATATATCTACAACAGTTAGCATATAAGTACGCATACTGTGTTATATCCAATCAATGGTTAATCATTCTAAACTCCATTTCAATCATTGAAACATTCTTAGAAGACGGGAATAACTATCTCATACAAACTATTAGCTTCAAAGAAATTTTCAAGTGATCAATACGAAACATTCCGAGTATACATCAAATGACTGTCTTACACAAATCATGTAAGATGTTACCAGGCGATTTTCACATGATCATCTTTTGACTTTCGTGAAGAATAAAAGATGAACTTGGTTAAAGCGAAAGCTTATCAACTCATATTTCGAGAAATATGTAAGCGAGTTAAACTCAACTCGAAATATCAAATGTGTATAAAGTAAAGTCTATATAGCTATACGACTTTTCTCTCAATAGGAGATAGAATAGAAATAGACTTCTGAGTGATAGATGAGTTCAAGTCTCCACATACCTTTTGCTGATGAAGTTCCATAAGCTCCACTTGGTAGTTCTTCGTCTTCAATCGATGAACGCCTTGAAGTCTAAAGCTCAACTACACATTCTATCATAATCCGACACATAACTATAAGTATACTAGAAATCAAGACTTATAGTTTTGACAACTAAACTTGACAAACAAGCTTGATATAACAACGCTTGCGAGTTCGACCGAGCAGTGCAATAAAAGAAGCACTTTGATAGGTTGAAACCCTAATTTTTACACATTAGGGGTATGTGTGGTAACCAATCCCTAGGTTTATCTTGTGTGCATCCTAATCCCTAGAGTGAGCTTATATATGTCCCTTGTAAGTATTTAAGCCTTGGAAAGAGTTGAGCTTGGCTCACACTCACTTGTGCTTGAGTCTTACTTATGACTTCTAAGATCAAGGCGTTCTCATAAGAGCGAGACTCATGTCTTACTTACATACGTCAGGATTATGTCATACTTATGAGATCCTATGATGTGTCCATGTTGTATGCATACTTTCTAATCCTTTTACGTTTTTGGTTTTACACATTTTCTTCTTCCGTAAACTTCTATGACCTTTAATCTATTTGTATAATCATGTCATATCCATGAATATGACCCAAGGAATAGACACTAGTGTAGATCCGAGTGCCCGAAGGTGGCGACTTCGTAAGTCCCTTACAGAACTGAATTTTGGTGATATACTTGTTCAACATTCCTATCAATTTTTTTTCTACAAACAAGGGTAGTAAGAGATATGGTAAGATTGCTACCATGGAAATCATGACTTATGATGTTCATCCGCTGGGTTGTATGAATTGGACTCGGGTTCTTGGTTTTCACTGGATTCCCTCAGATTAGATGACAATTTGGTGGCTGAAATGGCGAACCAGGTCAGGCAACTAACTCGAGACTTTGATGCAAGGAAAGAGGTATTTGGCAAGAAGAGGGAGATGTCTTCAAAGGACAGAGACCATTAATAGACGATTTTCTTTTAGGGTAGTTAATTTTTGCTTTCCGTTGATGGATTAGCAACTGGGTAGTAGTAGAAGTAGTTTGCTTCGACTAGGTAGGTTTTCAATTGAACATCTTGCTAGATACTTGAAAGAAAGCAAACCTTCTGAAGCTACTAGAATTTGACGACTAAAGAAAACGTGAAATTCTTTGATCTACAGGTTGTGTTCATGCGGTGGAACATTGTCATATTTGTTAGAGCATTGCTCGGTCGAACTCACAAGTGTTCCTATCTCAAGCTTGTTGTCAAATTTAGTTGTAAAAACTATATCCTGATTTCTAGTCTACAATTAATTAAGTCTCGGACTATGATAGAAATGTAGTTGAGAAATAGTGGATCACGACAGTCATCATTGCACTCTACCGTTTGAAGGCGAAGATCAACCGAATCTTTTGGAGGACTTCGTCAACAAAAGTGTAGATGGTGGATTTTCGATAAAGGCTAAAATCGTAAAACCATAATTGTACATATTCCTGATCCATCAATCAGATGAGTATTGAGGCTCATGTGTCTCATTGAAGCATGAAAACTCATGCCGCAAGAGTCTCTGACTGAGTTTATTGTCTCTCAGTGCATACGTTAATATGCAGTCTCTCAACTGAGGCAACGACATATCTCATGAATACTGAGCAATTTCAGTAATCACTTTTATATAGAATCGAACAATTGGACGGCTCCTAGACAGCTCGCCTGCTAGTATAGAGCATAACGTCTTCAAGATGTAACAATGTTTTCTCTGACTATATAAAACATATGCATATAGAATCTTAACGATTGGACTGCTCCTAGACAGCTTGCATGCTAGTATAGAGAAATAATGTCTTCAGGATGTAACAATATTTTCCCTAACTATATAAAAGAAATATGACGCTTCAACAAGCTCATATCGCTCAATTATTAAATAATTAATGCTCCTAGATGATCGTGCTAGTATAAAGCCATCAATTAACTATTTCTAAATCATTAGATTCATTAACTGAATCCTTAGAAAATATTCTACGTTCTTCATAATATTTCGTTACTTCAATTCATGGTTCTTCTCAGCAAAATTCCATGGGTTAGTGATAAATATTCAACGAACGGGCATCTGAGCCACTATCGAGTAAGCCCAGACCAAAATGGTGTAAGTGTACTTAGCAATAATGCTCCAACGAGCATCTGAATGCATGAACGAGCATTCCAAAACACGAAGGAACGATGAACCTATGCAAAATAGGAAGAAAATGATAAATAATAAAATATTAGTCAAGGCGCTAGGGGACTGGGCCCACCGGCCGGCCAGTCACGCCGTGCCCAGTCCCACGCCCAATTCTATGTTTTATCATATTTTTATTATTTTCCTCGATCTCATGAAAATCCCTTCATTTGAACAAATATCCTTCGTTTTAAGGAAACTCCTCAGTTTCATGGTGTTCCCTTCGCATCAAGGAAATAATATAAAATTGGGAAGGGTGTCGTGGGACCGTATCTACTAGCCGGCAGGCTATGCCCTAGTCGTGGCCGGTCCCACACCTCAGGATTCCTCATTATTTTATTATTATTCCCCTCATCTCTTGAAAACTCCTTAATTTCATGATATTTCCTTCAAGTCATGAAAAATAATATAAAATTAGGGAAACTCGTGGGACCGGGCCCTAGCCGGCCGGTCATGCCCTAGCCGATTCCACACGCCCCTTATTTTTTTTTTATTAGTTTTATGTTTTCTTCATCCCATGAAATTCCTTGATTTCATGATGTTTCCTTCAAATTATGAAAATTCCTTCAAATCATGAAATAATACATAAAATTAGGGAAAACTCACGAGACCGAGCCCCAACCGGCCGACCATGCCCAAGCCGGTCCCACACGCCCTTATTTTATTATTATTAATATTATTTGTATCCTTTATCTCATGGAAACTCCTTGATTTCAACAAAAACTCTTTAGTTTCAACAAACTCCTTGATTTTATGATATTTCCATAAAATCATGAAGAAAATATAATAAAATTAGGAAAATGCTATGGGACGGGCTCATTGTCCGTCCGACCATGCCTTGGCCATAGCCGGTCCCACACTTCATGATTCCTTCATTATATTATTATTTTCCTTCATCTCATGAAGTTTCCTCAGTTTCAGTAAAAAATCCCTGATTTCTTCGTATTTTCCCAAATGATTGCTCAAACGCACATCAGAAAATATCAAAACCCTCAGGACTGAGACACAATAACTTTGGTGACGCGAGCATACTACCTTGACCGACTAAGGTTGGCTCTTTGGCTTACAAGAGGCCGGTCCCACATATTTTCATCATTTGACCTAATTTGTTCATATTAGGTTCAAACTCTTCCAAACAATTTGGAACTTCATAAAATGATCGTAAGTCGATCCCATGACAATCCAGGGACGGTTTCATGACCCCTCGGTCGGTCCCTCATCTCTTCATAATTTATTAGGTTTTATCACCTAGGGTTCAGACGAACATTGTTTGAATAAATGATTAAACCAACATTTAATCATCTGTTTACCAACTGGTCTTCAAGAGACTTTGGTATTTTGTTCACTCGAGAATCTGGGCGCTACATGGTCGATCCATCATCCCATGTAGCCCGTCCCTCCTTCACTCCATGGTTGATTTTCAATAAATCATCAATTGATCAGCAATTATCAAAATTAGGGTTTCGAATCCAAAGCTCTGCAAAAACATAATTCTGAGCAGATTCAAACACTAATAATTTTACGACGATACCATGATCAACATTTTATTAATTATACTCGGTTCAGTTTCCAGTATCTTAAAATAATATTTTATTTGGTCATGCTACCAATAATTCATCAAACGAGCAACACTTGCTCAAATGAGCAATATTTTCTCAGACTAAGGAATATTGGTTCAACTATAAATATTCAACGATTCATGAGAAATATTTGCTCACCTTAACTATCAACATTTTATTCGACAATTATACTTCTGTCTCAATAGACACGTTCAATTCATGAGTCCCAAAACATTTGTTCGACTCAGCAATACAAGGACTCATCGTCTCATGAAGTCAGCAACTGACTAACTAAATACACTTCTACGTTGAAGACTTCACAATCACGAGACATCAATCGTGTTACATGGGGGGATATTAAGTAAGGTTTTGGTCTGGCGGTCTACATAAGATGAGAATGTGAGCAAGTCGTGCAATCAGTTGAAGGAGTTAGCAAAGTAGTGGGAAAAAAATCAACCAAGTTTCCGCACGATGAGCAACTGGTTTTAACACGATTTCCACTTCCCCACTCTTGGACTCCAGCAACTGTCACACTTCATGTGATCAAGGTGTTTACAATTCTAGCAATATAAATAAGCCTCTGAATCATGATTGAAAACAAGACAATCTTTCGTCAAACAGACAACATGAGATTAACAACTCAACGTCTGAGGAATTACTCTCAAAAGAGCAAATTCAATCAATCAAAACTTATCTTATTTCTTCACGTAGAATACACAACACACCTACAATCTTCGATCACCATTGATCTCACACATTTCTCAGCTTCCCTCCTACAGATCGACCCATGACCGAATTGACTCTGGAACGGCCATTGTCTTGGTTTAGTCCGGATTTCTATAGATTGATCTCTCGAACTTAAAGTACTCCCTTCTTGTAGTGCATCTGTGTGAGGTTAAGCATTTCGCTCGGTTCAAGGAGTCTCCTCCGTACGGTTGTCTCCTAAATTCCGTAAAAACCAGCAAATCGTTTTTCCCCATATACAGATTGGCGACCACAGTGGGAGATCATTCTCTCGGTTGTAATCTCAATTCTCACAAAGATGGTCGGTCTTAGGTCTGGTGCAGTTACCAATATGGGTTCAACTCCCGATTCTAATATTGCAAGCTCTAGTGGTAATGTAAATACCACTCCTCCGGTGCAACCTGCCACTACTACTCCTCCGGCGCAGCCTGCCACCACTACTCCTCCAAATGCCCCGGTGATCACCCCTGCAAGTGACGGTACTGGCTCCATCAACAATCCACTCTTTGGTCGGTCTCCTGAAGAAATCAGAGAAAATCCACCTACCATTGATGATCTCATGAAGGTGCAAGAGACTCTTGCCAAAAATCATACTGACATGGCTGCTACTCAGAAGGAACTATGTAATTATCTCAAGACTCTTACAGACAAGATGTCAGAGAAAACTCAGGATAAAGGAAAAACTAAAGAAACGTCTTCAGACGCTGATCCCGAGGTCACTCCGATCCATGTAGTAGATGATGAAGAAATCCTTAAGGCTGCAGACAATCCACCAGCGAAAGAACCATCCAGTTTTATCACTCATGAAGACCTGGAATGCCTTTTGGAGGATCGTGGAAAAGACAAGGTATCTTCTGTCCACCGTCACCAACCTCCATACCCTGCTTCTACGCAAAAGATTCCTCTGCCAAAAGGTTACACCTCTCCAATATTCACCCTTTATGATGGAACGGGCAACGCTCGAGAACATGTCTCTCGATTCTTGGAAGCATTAGGTGAACATGAGCACAACCATACTGTCCGGCTGAAATTTTTTTCAAAGTCTCTGAAAGACAGGGCATATACTTGGTACAACAACATCGCACCAGGAAGTATCAAGAGTTGAGGAGAAATGGTTAATGCTTTCTACATAAAGTATTTCTTCGTTTCAGAGAAAATCACCCTCTCTGATCTTGGTAGGATGTTTCAAATGAGCAACGAACATCCTAACGATTATGTGAAAAGGTTCAGAGTTCAAGCTTTGGACTGCCATGATCCAAATGTCACAGAACAACAACTTGTGGACTTGTGCATCAACGGAATAATTCCAGTTTATAGGGCTTTACTGGAAAATCTCAGGTTCCAGACTTTCTCCGAACTTCATGAAGCAGCTAAACGGTCAGCGACTACTGCACCTGCTTCACTGGAAAGAGCAAAGTATGAAAGGTCGAGGAACCTCGGAGCAGCCGATGCCTAGTCAACAATCATTACAATCTCCAGCCTTCAACAAACGTTATTTCTGAAAGGAAATCCGAGACACAACATTAGAGCGCTTCTCCAATATCCCACGATCCTCTGAAGGCGCAAAGAAAAGATATCAATCCTGAAATACACAAACCTCGACCCGACATCAACGAACGGGGAAATGATCATACTCAAACTTCTCCATTCTCATGAAGGAGTGATTGATTTACTGGAAGTTTGGGTTCAAGATGGTGCAATCAAATTGTCGTTCATCATGAGAGAACCAACTGAAGAAGAAATGGAGAATCCCAGGTACTGTCACCTTCATAGGTTCATCAATCATCCAACAAGTAACTGCAATATTTTGAAGCACATCTTCAAATAGAAGGTTGATCCACAATAACTTCAACTGGGGACTGAAGGAGTACACAAGAATCCTCTCCTAATCAGAACCTTTATACTCTCTGAACAACCATTCAAAGAAGCAGTTCAATCGTTGATCGAGCATATCTGTGAAATTGCTCTATCTGTCTAAGGCACAAAAGAGGGACATGTTCACAGCACTGAACCACATCGTGTCAAGAAGTCCATTCAGGAAATACTTCTTGAGCCTCCAACCATAGACCAAGAGATGTACGACTGGGGACTGCTTACCACAGTCAATCTCAGAAGAAACGAATTTGGAAGAACGTTGATCGATGCTGGCACCACCATCAACAACATTCCACTGAAAACCATCGGATCCACATGCATCACTCGATAAGAAGCTCCTCATTCTCCCATCTCAATCAGAGACCTTGAAGTAACGCTCGGAAATACTTATGGCTACATCCTCAAAGTGAACATAAGTTCAACCTGGACAGAAACCAAGTTTCACATAATCAGGAAGATCCAGGATATGACATGTCCTTCAGAAGAGCGTGGATCCACGCTGAAAAGATTGGTACTTACAAAGCGCCTTTGTTTACATATCTCTCCAACGAAGAAAGTTCTGATCCAGAAGATTTGGCGGACGTTCCATCATCAGAGCACTTGGAGGAATTTCGAACTTTGACGAGGTTGAAACAAGAACCTGCAAATGATGCATAAAAATTCATCAAAAGGTCCTGCATTCAGGAAAGTCTCATTCCTCCCATGTCTATGTCATTTATTTCCTCACATGATATTCTAGCATGGGGACTCAATTCTGCTAGCATCTCTGCTATTTCAAGACGCTATAAGTGGGTAATCTCACTTCAGCAATATTTTACCAAGTGGTTGAATCTGACATTTCTCCGAATCGAGCATCTCACTGAGACATTCATTACTGAGATGATGTTCAAGCACGGAAAAGAATAATTTGGGCATTTCTTCATAGCCTTGCAGGAGTATTCATGTGTGCCACAAAACCAGAAAGCTCTGATGTCTGCACAAGTGTTGAATCCCACTACTTCGACTAAAGGAATGCTGAATCAATATAAGATAGTTGGGACCCAGACGATCAAACCTAAGACATGCTCAAGGGATATGACGCTTCAATGCTAAAGCATCTAAGAAGCCTTCAAATTGTACTCCCAATCAAAGAGTACACCTTCTATAATGGCGCCTCTAGCTTCAACAAAAATATCTCGACGATGACACACTGATTCAACACCAGCACGATCAAAGTGTAACTGAATTTATCCCAGGATAAGACTTTTGAAGCAGATGCAACATCATTTATCCATGGATGGCACAAACTCCTTCAACATATGGCAGGCCAGGAAAGGTGTATAGAAATGATGCAATGGAAACGGGCCTACAGTAATACCGCAAGTGCACGGTCGTCAGTTGTAGCTCGTGCAAGTACGGGTCGATCCACAGAGATCGGGTGTGTTTCGGAAGTGTTTTAGCTAATTGGGTTCCTAGATTTGCTTTGGGCTTAGAAGCCCTTTGGAAGTGTTGGGCTTAATGTACTATTGGGTTTGAATGCCCTTTGAATGAATTGGGCTTAGTGGGTTTGTTAAAAATAAAATGAACTGAGCCTGGGCTCAGTTATATTTAAAGTGCAAATGGGCTTTGGTTCTTTGTTTAAGCTTTGGGCTCAATCTCACCTGAACAGTGAAATGGCCTTTTACAGTAATTGGGCTTGGTATTTGAGAGTTGGGCTTTGTTTCAGTGAGCTGATTTGAGCTTTGGGCTCAGCAGTTCAACTATGAGTTGGGCTTAACAGAGAACTAGGCTTTGGCCTTGACTATGAATTTGACTTGGGGCCTTACTGAACTGGGCTTTGATTTTGGTCTTACAGTTGGGCTCAGATTGTGCTCTGGGCTTTTGGAAGTGAGCTGTGGAGAGCAAAGCAATCAGCAGCAATGCAACAGCCCAGAGAAGTGGATTGGCAGCGGCAGCTGCAGAGAGGCAAGAAGCAGTGCAGCAGGCACCAGCAGCAGCAACCTGGTAGAGTAACAGGCACCAGCAGCAGCACACCAGAAGAAGTGGCAGCAGCACAGAAAATGCACAGTAGTGCAGTAACAACAGAGCTGCAGCAGCAGCTGCAGCTGCTCAAGCAGTGAACAAAAAGCAAAGCAGGGGTGCAACAGAGTTGCAGGGCAGGGGGGAACAATCAAGGTAAAAGCAAAACAAAGCAAGAACAAAGCTAAACTAAACAGTTGAAGAATGAATTGTGGTTGAGAATGAAGTAGATTATGGATGGGAACTAGGGGTTGAATTCACTCTAATTTTTACTGTGTATTCTCCTATAGAAAGTTAAACACAACTATGGTATTATTTCCAAAGCACTAATTGTCTTTCTACAGCACAACTAGTCAAGGGATTATGAATTCAGCTTGAGTTGCAGCTTATCAGCAGCTCATGAACCTAACTACAAAGCATACTTGGCATACATTGTGAAAGTGAGGTGATGATGAGCTAAGTTCAAGTTTTTCCTAAACTTGTTTAGCCTTCTAGAGCAATATATTCAGTGTACTACACGATAAGACATTAGAGATTCATCAAGTCCCTAGCATGGTGGTTTAGAACATGACAAACATCATAACAGTGAGTAACAATGAATAGAAAGTCTAACATGAACACACACAAACAAACATTGAACTGAAATTAACATGTGAACACAAACATCTAACACACTAACAGGATGCAAATACAATTATAACAAGAACACAAGCATTACAGGAATATCACACATTTAGACATTAACAGTGCAATTTGACATTGGAATTAACCTAACCCAAATTGGGTGGAAACTTGGCTAGTCCAAGAACAAGTTTTTCATTCTACAGCACCTCCCTTTTATACCCAAATTAACAAATTAGGGTTTCAACACATTTTCCCCAAAAATATCACTACACAGTACAATTAGGGTTTAACTTATTACCCAAAATTTAGCTTCCAATCTCCAAAATTTGCTCGACCCATGCTTCTTGATGTCCCTCTGATGCTCTTCCTGCTCCTATTGTCCCCTAATTTCTAGCTATTTTACTCACCCCAAAACCTAGGGTTTCAGAGGTTGTGAGATGAAGAAAATAGCTAGGCTAGGGTGTTGTCGGGTGTTGGAGATGGTGGTGGCAGTGATGGAACTGGTGGTGGTGAGGGAATGGTTGCGGCAGAGGAGACAGAGGAGGAGGTGGTGTTCTGGTGGTGGCAGGACATGGCAGGGGGGTTGCAGAGTGTTTGGGGAAGAAGAAGATGGTCGACTGATTTTTGGGGAGAAGGGGGCGTTTGGTAGAGGTATAGGGTGTTTGGTACTGTAGTGTTGAGCGGTTTCAGCGAGGGATGATGTTTCGCGATCTGGTCCGTGGGATGTGATGATGGTAGGTAGATCGGATGGCTAGGAGAGAAGCAGTTTGTAGCGACCGTTGGATGCGGAACACAACGAAGTCAACGGTTCTAGATTAGGTTAGGTGCTATAGTGTTGGGCGGAATCATCGGGATTTGATGCACAGGCATAGGAGCGACCGTTGGATTCAACTACCATCTAATCTGAAGGCTTGGAATTTCAGCGCTGTGGTGCTCGGCAGAGACATCCGATTTTGATGATCTATGAAGGAGCGACCGTCGGATGCTTCTGAGAACTGATCTGATGGCTGAGAACGGAGGCGCTTTTGTGTGTAGAAAATGAGGTTGTGCGCACCATTCTTCGCGGCTTCCTTGCGTAATTTCTCCCGGCTTTTCACTACTTTTCTGCTCTTTTCGCTCCACGACTCATCCGAACTTTATTTATTACCTAAAAATGCAAAATTAATTAATAAAAATATTTATTCTTGAAAACAATGAAAATACAGAATATGGGATAAAATGTAGAATTACTGCACAAAAGATGAGTTAAAATGCCAACAAAAAGGGATAAATATATACAATATTTGGCACTCATCAAATACCCCCAAACCTGAATTTTACTTGTCCTCAAGTAAAACAAAACTAAGGAAATCCTAACTATACCACTGTCGCTGGTCTCTCGAATGCATTTAGCGTATGCACTAAGCCTTTTAAACCACTAAGTGTCCCTAGTGGACGAGTTGAAGTCTCGTGAAGGTTTACCAGAGGTGTGCCTACAAAACCTAAGGACAAAATATGAGCTCATATTCCATCAAACGTGACATGTGCAAAACAGTTAAGCTCACAGCAAAATGGAGATGTCAATCTAGCTATCGAAGGCACAATCCTAGCACTGATAACAAATAAAAGACATGTGATAAGAGTGTAAAGTGTATCTACACATGTGTAAAGAAAGATCTGAAGTTATGACTACTAATCACCAAGAGATAGTTTCTCAGGCTAAGAACTGAGGTCGAAATCTAGCTAGCTGTCCGGACTTTACGAGAATTGTGAATGAGTTGGAGGTATTTCACAATTTCTCGCGTTGTACATCAATGGCATACACCCTTCCTTGCTTATTACAATGAAACAACAGAAATAATTCTTTACATGACTCTTATTTACATTGACAAATCTCTTTTTATTTTTGGAACAAGAGATGATGGAATTGATAAATACTTGATTTTTTTTTTTTTTTTTTTTTTTTTTTTTTTTTTTTTTTTTTTTTTTTTTTTTTTTTTTTTTTTTTTTTTTTTTTTTTTTTTTTTTTTTTTTTTTTTTTTTTTTTTTTTTTTTTTTTTTTTTTTTTTTGGAAGAAGGAAACACTTTTGATATAATTACAAAAGGAAACAAAAGATTACATGACACTTTGCAAGAGGTAGCCCTTTTTGATGCACCCAGTTAAATTCGATGGTTGTCTTTCTTAATGTAACCTCCACCTTCTATCCCAACCAACCAAAGAACAAGCTAGTCAAGTTTCGTTCAGTATTCTAAAGTGATTGGCAATCGTAACTTCATATCAAACACCTTGAAGATCGAGGCCATACATGTATTGATAGATCGTGCGCGTGCAAATTTCTTATCACTATGTGAATTGTGCTAGAATCAGGGTGCCTAAATATCTAGACTAAGACTCCTAATAAAAATACATATTTGCACAAGAGTCAACATTTCAAGGTAAATGAGCTCCATTTTTTATGATTTTTCATTTTTTAATTTTTTTGAATTTTGATTTTTTAATTTTTTTGGAATTTTTCAATTTTTTCAAAAAGAAGAAGGAGTTCGTTTTCAATTATAGCAAATTATCATGGTATCTACTCTATACCCCCAAACCTAAACTAAACATTGTCCTCAATGTTTCAAAATATGGAAAGAATTAAAATGCAACATATGGAAAGGGACATGCTGAGTAGAGTAAAAGGAGAGAGAATACCCGATTTCGGCGAAAGCAGAATTAAAACTCCGTTATTCAAGGCAAAAATCCAACATATTTTAGCCGAGATCAAATTGGATTAGCAAAATATATACAAAAGGAACAAAAGGTTTTTTTTTTTTTTTTTTTTTTTTAAATAAAATAAAATTTGGTTTTTGTATGGGAGCAAGCCCACTGTGCAAGCCTCTAATGAAATGGATGGAAGGCTGCGGCCCACGAAACACTAAGTTTTAATTTTGAAAGTTTAATTTGGCCCAGTTGGTTAAGGCCCGACGTTTGTTTTAAAACTTTGGTTTCGAGGTCCACTTTCGAGTGGAATACAAGTCCAATTGATGCTTACAAGCTCAGCTGGGTTTAAACCCAGAGTTCAAAATACAAGTCCAATGAAAGAATTTAAACAAGCCCACAAAAAATAAATACAAGCCCACAAATAAATTATTACAAACCCAAAATAGAAAAATAAAAAGCCCAAAAAAATTGGGTTAATTATTACAAGCCCACAATTAAAAAAATTGGAAGCCCACAGGTTGGGTTCTCTCAATGAAATGGGTTTAGGCTTACCTTTTTAGCACAGCCCAGCTGCTCTGATATTGTTGCAAAAACCCAGTTGGGTTTTGGTTCTTTTCCTTAGTGGCGTCCCAGCAGAGGAAAAACAGGTTCAGAATCAGCAGGTCCAATAGCAAATGAAATGAAGCAGATGCAGATGCAAATGCTATGAATTGAAATACAAAATAGCTAAGAAAAACACAGATAAAACACAGCACCAATCCCCGGCAGCGGCGCCAAAAACTTGGCAGGTCCGGAGGGGTGTATAAAAATGAGCGCAATAAAAACGCGGGCCTACAGTAATACCGCAAGTGCACGGTCGTCAGTTGTAGCTCGTGCAAGTACGGGTCGATCCACAGAGATCGGGTGTGTTTCGGAAGTGTTTTAGCTAATTGGGTTCCTAGATTTGCTTTGGGCTTAGAAGCCCTTTGGAAGTGTTGGGCTTAATGTACTATTGGGTTTGAATGCCCTTTGAATGGATTTGGCTTAGTGGGTTTGTTAAACATAAAATGAACTGAGCCTGGGCTCAGTTATATTTAAAGTGCAAATGGGCTTTGGTTCTTTGTTTAAGCTTTGGGCTCAATCTCACCTGAACAGTGAAATGGCCTTTTACAGTAATTGGGCTTGGTATTTGAGAGTTGGGCTTTGTTTCAGTGAGCTGATTTGAGCTTTGGGTTCAGCAGTTCAACTATGAGTTGGGCTTAACAGAGAACTAGGCTTTGGCCTTGACTATGAATTTGACTTGGGGCCTTACTGAACTGGGCTTTGATTTTGGTCTTACAGTTGGGCTCAGATTGTGCTCTGGGCTTTTGGAAGTGAGCTGTGGAGAGCAAAGCAATCAGCAGCAATGCAACAGCCCAGAGAAGTGGATTGGCAGCGGCAGCTGCAGAGAGGCAAGAAGCAGTGCAGCAGGCACCAGCAGCAGCAACCTGGTAGAGTAACAGGCACCAGCAGCAGCACACCAGAAGAAGTGGCAGCAGCACAGAAAATGCACAGCAGTGCAGTAACAACAGAGCTGCAGCAGCAGCTGCAGCTGCTCAAGCAGTGAACAAAAAGCAAAGCAGGGGTGCAACAGAGTTGCAGGGCAGGGGGGAACAATCAAGGTAAAAGCAAAACAAAGCAAGAACAAAGCTAAACTAAACAGTTGAAGAATGAATTGTGGTTGAGAATGAAGTAGATTATGGATGGGAACTAGGGGTTGAATTCACTCTAATTTTTACTGTGTATTCTCCTATAGAAAGTTAAACACAACTATGGTATTATTTCCAAAGCACTAATTGTCTTTCTACAGCACAACTAGTCAAGGGATTATGACTTCAGCTTGAGTTGCAGCTTATCAGCAGCTCATGAACCTAACTACAAAGTATACTTGGCATACATTGTGAAAGTGAGGTGATGATGAGCTAAGTTCAAGTTTGTCCTAAACTTGTTTAAGCTTCTAGAACAATGTGATCAATGTACTACACAATAAGACAATAGAGCTTCATCAAGTCCCTAGCAGGGTGATTTAGAACATGACAAGCAGCATAACAGTGAGCTAGGGATGACACTAACAAGACATTAACAAGACATTGCACATTAACAGGAACAATTACAAATGAACAGGAGCATTAAACTAACAACACATCAAACAATTACACAGCATGGCAACAAATGCAATTTAGAGTGAAAATGCAACTAACAATTGAAACTGAAATTTAACAGGACAATTAACAGTGCAAGAACAATTGAAATTAACTTAACCCAAATTGGGTGGAAACTTGGCTAGTCCAAGAACAAGTTCTACACCATACCCATCCCTTCTATTTATACAAAAGCATCAAAATTAGGGTTTCCCCCAAATTACAAATTAGGGTTTTCACCCAATTAAAAATTACCCAATTCGACGCTGACCCATGCTCTGCAATTGTTCCCTATGCTCCTCTCCATTCTTCTGATGCCCTAAATCGAGGTGTTGCATCAAACCCACATCTAGGTCAGTGAGATGCGATGGTAGCTGTGGGTTAGATACAACAGCTAGGCTTAGGGAGATAGGATGCTGCTGTTGTCGGGTGGTTGTGGTGGTGGTGTGGCTCGAGAAGGAGGTGCAGCTGGTGGAGGTGATGGAGTTGCAGAGCTCTGCAACTTTTGGGAAGAAGGGGAAGAAGGAGGAGGAATCGATAGAATGGGAGAAGGGTCTGTTTGTTTTGGGGTATAAGGGTTCGGTTGCTAGGGTGTTGAGCGGGTGTAGCGAGTTTTGATGAACAACAAGTAAAGAGCGTTGGATGATCCCATATAGATTGAATCGAACGGCTACGATGGAGAGGTATGTAAAGACCGTTGGATTATGAGATACAACAAAATTGACGACACCAGATGGAGTTAGGTGTTGTAGTGTTAAGCGGAAATATCGAGGTTTGATGCGCAGACAAAGAAGCGACCGTAGGATCTAAATGTGATCTAATCTGAAGGCTTGGAATTTAGGCACTATGGTATGTGATAGGAGCTTCAGATTTTGATGCGCGATGAAGGAGCGACCATCGGATGCTTCTGAGAACTGATCTGATGGCTGAGAACGGAGGCGTTTTTGTGTGTAGAAAATGAGGTTGTGCGCACCATTCTTCGCGGCTTCCTTGCGTGATTTCTCCCGGCTTTTCACTACTTTTCTGCTCTTTTTCGCTCCGCGACTCATCCGAACTTTATTTATTACCTAAAAATGCAAAATTAATTAATAAAAATATTTATTCTTGAAAACAATGAAAATACAGAATATGGGATAAAATGTAGAATTAATGCGCAAAAGATGAGTTAAATGCCAACAAAAAGGGATAAATATATACAATATTTGGCACTCATCAAATACCCCCAAACCTGAATTTTACTTGTCCTCAAGTAAAAACAAGACTAAGGAAATCCTAACTATACCACTGTCGCTGGTCTCTCGAATGCATTTAGCGTATGCACTAAGCCTTTTAAACCACTAAGTGTCCCTAGTGGACGAGTTGAAGTCTCGTGAAGGTTTACCAGAGGTGTGCCTACAAAACCTAATGACAAAATATAAGCTCAGATTCCGTCAAACGTGACATGTGCAAAACAGTTAAGCTCACAGCAAAATGGAGATGTCAATCTAGCTATCGAAGGCACAATCCTAGCACTGATAACAAATAAAAACATGTGATAAGAGTGTAAAGTGTATCTACACATGTGTAAAGAAAGATCTGAAGTTATGACTACTAATCACCAAGAGATAGTTTCTCAGGCTAAGAACTGAGGTCGAAATCTAGCTAGCTGTCCGGACTTTACGAGAATTGTGAATGAGTTGGAGGTATTTCACAATTACTCGCGTTGTACATCAATGGCATACACCCTCCTTGCTTATTACAATGAAACAACAAAAGATGACTATTTACATGACTCTTATTTACATTGACAAATCTCTTTTATTTTTGGAACAAGAGATGATGGAATTGATAAATACTTGATTTTTTTGGTATTTTTCTGATTTTTTTTTTTTTTTTTTTTTTTTTTTTTTTTTTTTTTTTTTTTTTTTTTTTTTTTTTTTTTTTTTTTTTTTTTTTTTTTTTTTTTTTTTTTTTTTTTTTTTTTTTTTTTTTTTTTTTTTTTTTTTTTGGAAGAAGGAAACACTTTTGATATAATTACAAAAGGAAACAAAAGATTACATGACACTTTGCAAGAGGTAGCCCTTTTTGATGCACCCAGTTAAATTCGATGGTTGTCTTTCTTAATGTAACCTCCACCTTCTATCCCAACCAACCAAAGAACAAGCTAGTCAAGTTTCGTTCAGTATTCTAAAGTGATTGGCAATCGTAACTTCCTATCAAACACCTTGAAGATCGAGGCCATACATGTATTGGTAGATCGTGCGCGTGCAAATTTCTTATCACTATGTGAATTGTGCTAGAATCAGGGTGCCTAAATATCTAGACTAAGACTCCTAATAAAAATACATATTTGCACAAGAGTCAACATTTCAAGGTAAATGAGCTCCATTTTTTATGATTTTTAATTTTTTTGAATTTTGATTTTTTAATTTTTTTTGGAATTTTTCACTTTTTTCAAAAAGAAGAAGGAGTTCGTTTTTAATTATAGCATATTATCGTGGTATCTACTCTATACCCCCAAACCTAAACTAAACATTGTCCTCAATGTTTCAAAATATGGAAAGAATTAAAATGCAACATATGGAAAGGGACATGCTGAGTAGAGTAAAAGGAGAGAGAATACCCGATTTCGGCGAAAGCAGAATTAAAACTCCGTTATTCAAGGCAAAAATCCAACATATTTCAACCGAGATCATATTGGATTAGCAAAATATATACAAAAGGAACAAAAGGGTTTTTAAAATTTTATCTACTGGATTATATACAAAAAATTCACCATACACTAACAATCTAAAGAGTTGAGGATCAACCCAAAAGACGAAGTGTAGACATTTCAACAGCTTCACACAATAATAACAGGAAAGAAACGCAAGTGAAACTGTGAAACAAAATGAGCTACCCCCAAACCTGGATTTTACAGAAGATATAATTTTGAAAACAAAATCGCGCAGTTTTGGGGGTTCATCATGCACAAGGTCTAGCTCATAATGGACTGTTTTCGGGATGGGCAAACATGCAATTTCCAACTGTGGCTCTTTAAAAGTGTTATATTTTGAAGCAAAATAGTCCAAGAGGACTTGGGAAGCACACAGTTCCAATCCTAGATTAGGAATTTTCAGAAAAATCGGTTTGACAATATGGGTACAAACCAAATCTAGGTTGGGTGGAAGGCCACCAAATTGTGACTTAGGTAGAAGAATAGGCATAACATTATCAATCAAATCAAAGTCTTCTAACTCATCTACACATGTCACATCATGCTCACAATCATCAATCACATTGGCAAGATTACAATCAGAATTATCAACATCATCAACAGATTTATTTTCGTGTATCGGCACATCAGGGGAAACATCACATGGAATACTAGAAGAAATATCATGCATTAAGGTCGGGGCAGAGAAGCCTAATGTATTTGAACCCAAAGGTTCCATAACATTTTCAGTATAGACATGTTCTTCTAACATAACATCATAATCATCATCATCATCATGATAGGCATTTTGCAATCTAGGATAATTTTCAATCCTAAGGTCGGAGCTATTACAAGAATAAAACTCTAATTCATGGGGATGATTCATATCATGTGGTGTTGTTCCTGTTTCCCTAACGGATTCCCATTGATGGGTTTTTTCTGCAATCTCGGCTAAAAAATTCCATGCATCATCCACAGATTTATCAATAAATTCACCATTACACATAGACTCAACCATGGTTCGAGAGTTAAAGTCTAGTCCCTCATAGAGGATGACGACAAGTCTCCACTTCTCAATTCCATGGTGCGGACATTCACTCAACAAATCATTAAAACGTTCAAAATAGTGAAAAACAGTTTCCTCATCCAATTGGACAAAACAATTGATACTTTGACGAATAGCGATGGTCCTATGGTGTGGAAAGAATTTTTTGAAAAATAGATCTGTGAGTTGGTCCCAAGTGGTGATTGATTGTGGTCTCAAACCGTAAAACCATGTTTTGGCCCTTTCTTTTAAAGAAAATGTAAACAAACGCAATTTCAGAGAATCTTCGGACAAATGATCAGGTTGCATAGTCCGACAAATTTGTTCAAACTCTCTTACATGAGTATAGGGGTTCTCAGAATCGAACCCTCGAAATATAGGAAGTATTTGTATCATGTTTGCATTTATTTTAAAAGGGTTATTGGTTTGAGGTAAGACAATACATGATAATGGAATTTGTATTGATGGATACATGTATTCATGGAGAGCACGAGGTTGGTCCATTTTGAAATGACACAAAGCCCACTATTTGGTTTTTAAAGGGTTTTCAAAAATTTGGTTTTTGATGGGTTTGGATTTTTGGGAAAAAATTTGGTTTTGGTGGGATATAAAAGAAATTTGGTTTAAAATTGGGAGCAAAAGAATTTTTTTTTTTTTTTTTTTTTTTTAAATAAAATGAAGAAAATAAAATTTGGTTTTTGAAATGGGAGCAAGCCCACTGTGCAAGCCTCTAATGAAATGGAAGCTGCGGCCTACGAAAATTCAAGTTTTAATTTTGAAAGTTTAATTTGGCCCAGTTGGTTAAGGCCCGACGTTTGTTTTTAAAACTTTGGTTTCGAGGTTCACTTACAAGTCCACAATCAGTTATAAGCTCAGCTGGGTTTAAACCCAGAGTCTAAAATACAAGTCCAATGAAAGAATTTAAACAAGCCCACACAAAATAAATACAAGCTCACAAATTAAACAAACAAGCCCACAAATAAATCATTACAAACCCAAAATAGAAAAATAAAAAGCCCAAAAAAATTGGGTTAATTATTACAAGCCCACAATTAAAAAAATTGGAAGCCCACAGGTTGGGTTCTCTCAATGAAATGGGTTTAGGCTTACCTTTTTAGCACAGCCCAGCTGCTCTGATATTGTTGCAAAAACCCAGTTGGGTTTTGGTTCTTTTCCTTAGTGGCGTCCCAGCAGAGGAAAAACAGGTTCAGAATCAGCAGGTCCAATAGCAAATGAAATGAAGCAGATGCAGATGCAAATGCTATGAATTGAAATACAAAATAGCTAAGAAAAACACAGATAAAACACAGCACCAATCCCCGGCAGCGGCGCCAAAAACTTGGCAGGCCAGGAAAGGTGTATAGAAATGATGCAATGGAAACGGGCCTACAGTAATACCGCAAGTGCACGGTCGTCAGTTGTAGCTCGTGCAAGTACGGGTCGATCCACAGAGATCGGGTGTGTTTCGGAAGTGTTTTAGCTAATTGGGTTCCTAGATTTGCTTTGGGCTTAGAAGCCCTTTGGAAGTGTTGGGCTTAATGTACTATTGGGTTTGAATGCCCTTTGAATGAATTGGGCTTAGTGGGTTTGTTAAAAATAAAATGAACTGAGCCTGGGCTCAGTTTTATTTAAAGTGCAAATGGGCTTTGGTTCTTTGTTTAAGCTTTGGGCTCAATCTCACCTGAACAGTGAAATGGCCTTTTACAGTAATTGGGCTTGGTATTTGAGAGTTGGGCTTTGTTTCAGTGAGCTGATTTGAGCTTTGGGTTCAGCAGTTCAACTATGAGTTGGGCTTAACAGAGAACTAGGCTTTGGCCTTGACTATGAATTTGACTTGGGGCCTTACTGAACTGGGCTTTGATTTTGGTCTTACAGTTGGGCTCAGATTGTGCTCTGGGCTTTTGGAAGTGAGCTGTGGAGAGCAAAGCAATCAGCAGCAATGCAACAGCCCAGAGAAGTGGATTGGCAGCGGCAGCTGCAGAGAGGCAAGAAGCAGTGCAGCAGGCACCAGCAGCAGCAACCTGGTAGAGTAACAGGCACCAGCAGCAGCACACCAGAAGAAGTGGCAGCAGCACAGAAAATGCACAGCAGTGCAGTAACAACAGAGCTGCAGCAGCAGCTGCAGCTGCTCAAGCAGTGAACAAAAAGCAAAGCAGGGGTGCAACAGAGTTGCAGGGCAGGGGGGAACAATCAAGGTAAAAGCAAAACAAAGCAAGAACAAAGCTAAACTAAACAGTTGAAGAATGAATTGTGGTTGAGAATGAAGTAGATTATGGATGGGAACTAGGGGTTGAATTCACTCTAATTTTTACTGTGTATTCTCCTATAGAAAGTTAAACACAACTATGGTATTATTTCCAAAGCACTAATTGTCTTTCTACAGCACAACTAGTCAAGGGATTATGAATTCAGCTTGAGTTGCAGCTTATCAGCAGCTCATGAACCTAACTACAAAGCATACTTGGCATACATTGTGAAAGTGAGGTGATGATGAGCTAAGTTCAAGTTTTTCCTAAACTTGTTTAGCCTTCTAGAGCAGTGTGATCAATGTACTACACAATAAGGAATTAGTGATTCATCAAGTCCCTAGCATGATAGTTTAGAACATGACAAACAGCATAACAGTGATTAACAGTGAGTAAACTAACATAACATTGCAAACTAACATAACAACAAATGCAATTAAGAGTGAAAATGCAACTAACAGGGGCAATGAAAGTTAACAGGAGCATCAAAAACTAACAGTGCAATTTAACATTGGAATTAACCTAACCCAAATTGGGTGGAAACTTGGCTAGTCCAAGAACAAGTTTTAACATCTCATACACATCCCCTTTTATACCCAAATTAGCAAATTAGGGTTTACACCCATTTTCCCCAAATCAGAAAATTAGGGCAATTTTAAATTACATAAAATTTGCTTACAATCTCCCAAAATTGGCTCGACCCATGCTTCTTGATGTCCCTCTGATGCTCTTCCTGCTCCTATTGTCCCCTAATTTCTAGCTATTTTACTCACCCCAAAACCTAGGGTTTCAGAGGTTGTGAGATGAAGAAAATAGCTAGGCTAGGGTGTTGTCGGGTGTTGGAGATGGTGGTGTCAGTGATGGAACTGGTGGTGGTGAGGGAATGGTTGCGGCAGAGGAGACAGAGGAGGAGGTGGTGGCAGTGGAGTTGCAGGCGATGGTGGTTCTGGAAATGGTCGGGTGGAGAAGATGAGTTCGATGTTTTGGGAAGGAGGGAGTGTTTGGGTGGTAGTATAGGGTTTGGTGCTAGGGTGTGAAGCAGAGACTTCAAGTTCGATATTTGCGAAGCTTAGATGTTGGATCATTGGATCTGAGTGGAATCGAACGGATAGATGGAAGGATGTGTGAAGCGACCGTCGGATTCTGAGGTGCAACGAAGTTAACGGCACCAGATGGAGTTAGGTACTGTAGTGTAAGGCGGAATCATCGGGAGTTGATGCACAGGCATAGGAGCGACCGTTGGATTCAACTACCATCTAATCTGAAGGCTTGGAATTTCAGCGCTGTGGTGCTCGGCAGAAACATCAGATTTTGATGCTCTATGAAGGAGCGACCGTCGGATGCTCCTGAGAACTGATCTGATGGCTGAGAACGGAGGCGCTTTTGTGTGTAGAAAATGAGGTTGTGCGCACCATTCTTTGCGGTTTCCTTGCGTAATTTCTCCCGGCTTTTCACTACTTTTCTGCTCTTTTCGCTCCACGTCTCATCCGAACTTTATTTATTACCTAAAAATGCAAAATTAATTAATAAAAATATTTATTCTTGAAAACAATGAAAATACAGAATATGGGATAAAATGTAGAATTAATGCGCAAAAGATGAGTTAAATGCCAACAAAAAGGGATAAATATATACAATATTTGGCACTCATCAGAAGTCTCGTGAAGGTTTACCAGAGGTGTGCCTACAAAACCTAAGGACAAAATATAAGCTCATATTCCATCAAATGTGACATGTGCAAAACAGTTTAAGCTCACAGCAAAATGGAGATGTCAATCTAGCTATCAAGGCACAATCCTAGCACTGATAACAAATAAGGACATGTGATAAGAGTGTAAAGTGTATCTACACATGTGTAAAGAAAGATCTGAAGTCATGACTACTAATCACCAAGAGATAGTTTCTCAGGCTAAGAACTGAGGTCGAAATCTAGCTAGCTGTCCGGACTTTACGAGAATTGTGAATGAGTTGGAGGTATTTCACAATTACTCGCGTTGTACATCAATGGCATACACCCTTCCTTGCTTATTACAAAAACAACAACAAAATGACTCTTCTTTACATGACTCTTATTTACATTGACTATTCTCTTTTATTTTTGGAACAAGAGATGATGGAATTGATAAATACTTGATTTTTTTTTGTATTTTTTTGTATTTTTTTTTTTTTTTTTCAAGGAAACACTTTTGATACATATACAAAAGGAAACAAAAGATTACATGACACATTGCAAGAGGTAGCCCTTTTTGATGCACCCAGTTAAATTCGATGGTTGTCTTTCTTAATGTAACCTCCACCTTCTATCCCAACCAACCAAAGAACAAGCTAGTCCAGTTTCGTTCAGTATTCTAAAGTGATTGGCAATCGTAACTTCCTATCAAACACCTTGAAGATCGAGGCCATACATGTATTTGTAGATCGTGCGCGTGCAAATTTCTTATCACTATGTGAATTGTGCTAGAATCAGGGTGCCTAAATATCTAGACTAAGACTCCTAATAAAAATACATATTTGCACAAGAGTCAACATTTCAAGGTAAATGAGCTCCATTTTTTATGATTTTTCATTTTTTTAATTTTTTTGAATTTTGATTTTTTAATTTTTTTGGAATTTTTCAATTTTTTCAAAAAGAAGGAGTTTTGTTTTCAATTATAGCATATTATCGTGGTATCTACTCTATACCCCCAAACCTAAACTAAACATTGTCCTCAATGTTTCAAAATATGGAAAGGATTAAAATGCAACATATGGAAAGGGACATGCTGAGTAGAGTAAAAGGAGAGAGAATACCCGATTTCGGCGAAAGCAGAATTAAAACTCCGTTATTCAAGGCAAAAATCCAACATATTTCAGCCGAGATCATATTGGATTAGCAAAATATATACAAAAGGAAATTTAACTAACACATTATCTACAAGAAAATTTGGTTTTAAAAAATGGGAGCAAAGTAGAAATTTGGTTTTAAAAATAGGGAGCAAAAGAATTTTTTTTTTTTTTTTTTTTTTTTTTGAAAAAGAAAATGAAATTTGGTTTTTGAATTGGGAGCACGCCCACTGTGCAAGCCTCTAATGGAATGGAATGAAGGCTGCGGCCTACGAAAATCCAAGTTTTAATTTTGAAAGTTTAATTTGGCCCAGTTGGTTAAGGCCCGACGTTTGTTTTAAAACTTTGGTTTCGAGGTCCACTCTTGAGTGGAAGCAAGTCCACAATCAGTTATAAGCTCAGCTGGGTTTAAACCCAGAGTCCAAAATACAAGTCCAATGGAAGAATTTAAACAAGCCCACACAAAATAAATACAAGCCCACAAATTAAACAAACAAGCCCACAAATAAATTATTACAAACCCAAAATAGAAAAATAAAAAGCCCAAAAAATTGGGTTAATTATTACAAGCCCACAAATAAAAAATTGGAAGCCCACAGGTTGGGTTCTCTCAATTGAATGGGTTTAGGCTTACCTTTTTAGCACAGCCCAGCTGCTCTGATATTGTTGCAAAAACCCAGTTGGGTTTTGGTTCTTTTCCTTAGTGGCGTCCCAGCAGAGGAAAAACAGGTTCAGAATCAGCAGGTCCAATAGCAAATGAAATGAAGCAGATGCAGATGCAAATGCTATGAAATGAAATGCAAAATAGCTAAGAAAAACACAGATAAAACACAGCACCAATCCCCGGCAACGGCGCCAAAAACTTGGCAGGCCAGGAAAGGTGTATAGAAATGATGCAATGGAAACGGGCCTACAGTAATACCGCAAGTGCACGGTCGTCAGTTGTAGCTCGTGCAAGTACGGGTCGATCCACAGAGATCGGGTGTGTTTCGGAAGTGTTTTAGCTAATTGGGTTCCTAGATTTGCTTTGGGCTTAGAAGCCCTTTGGAAGTGTTGGGCTTAATGTACTATTGGGTTTGAATGCCCTTTGAATGAATTGGGCTTAGTGGGTTTGTTAAAAATAAAATGAACTGAGCCTGGGCTCAGTTATATTTAAAGTGCAAATGGGCTTTGGTTCTTTGTTTAAGCTTTGGGCTCAATCTCACCTGAACAGTGAAATGGCCTTTTACAGTAATTGGGCTCGGTATTTGAGAGTTGGGCTTAACAGAGAACTAGGCTTTGGCCTTGACTATGAATTTGACTTGGGGCCTTACTGAACTGGGCTTTGATTTTGGTCTTACAGTTGGGCTCAGATTGTGCTCTGGGCTTTTGGAAGTGAGCTGTGGAGAGCAAAGCAATCAGCAGCAATGCAACAGCCCAGAGAAGTGGATTGGCAGCGGCAGCTGCAGAGAGGCAAGAAGCAGTGCAGCAGGCACCAGCAGCAGCAACCTGGTAGAGTAACAGGCACCAGCAGCAGCACACCAGAAGAAGTGGCAGCAGCACAGAAAATGCACAGCAGTGCAGTAACAACAGAGCTGCAGCAGCAGCTGCAGCTGCTCAAGCAGTGAACAAAAAGCAAAGCAGGGGTGCAACAGAGTTGCAGGGCAGGGGGGAACAATCAAGGTAAAAGCAAAACAAAGCAAGAACAAAGCTAAACTAAACAGTTGAAGAATGAATTGTGGTTGAGAATGAAGTAGATTATGGATGGGAACTAGGGGTTGAATTCACTCTAATTTTTACTGTGTATTCTCCTATAGAAAGTTAAACACAACTATGGTATTATTTCCAAAGCACTAATTGTCTTTCTACAGCACAACTAGTCAAGGGATTATGACTTCAGCTTGAGTTGCAGCTTATCAGCAGCTCATGAACCTAACTACAAAGTATACTTGGCATACATTGTGAAAGTGAGGTGATGATGAGCTAAGTTCAAGTTTGTCCTAAACTTGTTTAAGCTTCTAGAACAATGTGATCAATGTACTACACAATAAGACAATAGAGCTTCATCAAGTCCCTAGCAGGGTGATTTAGAACATGACAAGCAGCATAACAGTGAGCTAGGGATGACACTAACAAGACATTAACAAGACATTGCACATTAACAGGAACAATTACAAATGAACAGGAGCATTAAACTAACAACACATCAAACAATTACACAGCATGGCAACAAATGCAATTTAGAGTGAAAATGCAACTAACAATTGAAACTGAAATTTAACAGGACAATTAACAGTGCAAGAACAATTGAAATTAACTTAACCCAAATTGGGTGGAAACTTGGCTAGTCCAAGAACAAGTTCTACACCATACCCATCCCTTCTATTTATACAAAAGCATCAAAATTAGGGTTTCCCCCAAATTACAAATTAGGGTTTTCACCCAATTAAAAATTACCCAATTCGACGCTGACCCATGCTCTGCAATTGTTCCCTATGCTCCTCTCCATTCTTCTGATGCCCTAAATCGAGGTGTTGCATCAAACCCACATCTAGGTCAGTGAGATGCGATGGTAGCTGTGGGTTAGATACAACAGCTAGGCTTAGGGAGATAGGATGCTGCTGTTGTCGGGTGGTTGTGGTGGTGGTGTGGCTCGAGAAGGAGGTGCAGCTGGTGGAGGTGATGGAGTTGCAGAGCTCTGCAACTTTTGGGAAGAAGGGGAAGAAGGAGGAGGAATCGATAGAATGGGAGAAGGGTCTGTTTGTTTTGGGGTATAAGGGTTCGGTTGCTAGGGTGTTGAGCGGGTGTAGCGAGTTTTGATGAACAACAAGTAAAGAGCGTTGGATGATCCCATATAGATTGAATCGAACGGCTACGATGGAGAGGTATGTAAAGACCGTTGGATTATGAGATACAACAAAATTGACGACACCAGATGGAGTTAGGTGTTGTAGTGTTAAGCGGAAATATCGAGGTTTGATGCGCAGACAAAGAAGCGACCGTAGGATCTAAATGTGATCTAATCTGAAGGCTTGGAATTTAGGCACTATGGTATGTGATAGGAGCTTCAGATTTTGATGCGCGATGAAGGAGCGACCATCGGATGCTTCTGAGAACTGATCTGATGGCTGAGAACGGAGGCGTTTTTGTGTGTAGAAAATGAGGTTGTGCGCACCATTCTTCGCGGCTTCCTTGCGTGATTTCTCCCGGCTTTTCACTACTTTTCTGCTCTTTTTCGCTCCGCGACTCATCCGAACTTTATTTATTACCTAAAAATGCAAAATTAATTAATAAAAATATTTATTCTTGAAAACAATGAAAATACAGAATATGGGATAAAATGTAGAATTAATGCGCAAAAGATGAGTTAAATGCCAACAAAAAGGGATAAATATATACAATATTTGGCACTCATCAACATACACCAGGGACTTGATCTTATTGGAGAAAACAATTATATTTCAATAAATGTTATCCACATAACAAGTTATTGCAACCTGATGTGATTCCATGAAACTTCATCAACGGGTCTCTCTACATCACAATCCCCTGCACGACTGGGGAACTTCCTCTCTTCACCGATCACATCCAGAATGGGAACTGCCGCTGCTATCTACCGCAACAACATCGATTCCCTGACAAGGCACTTCATAGTAAAGGTTCAGGAGAATTTGGGTTAAACCCTACACCCTCATCTTAGGGACGCTCAACTCATCAATTAGTTCGTGAATGTAAAGGCTCACTGGATGAAGGAGTAAAGACTATGTCGATAATCATGGATCTAGACTTTTCGGTCTCTGGAGCAACTCCGACCATAGTATCGGCATCAACAAGCATTTATGGAGAAAATTCTATCGTGATCCAGCATCAACGACGGTCTCAGGGGCAACATCCTCATGACCAGCTTCATCAACTATCCGTTCTCTGAAGTGTTACTCGATGGATCAGACTTCTCCAAGCACTAATGACTCATATCAAGGTGTGTAGACATGAAATATATTCACATGAAAGTATTTCCGAAGCTTGCACAACAGGCGTGCACAATCCCAAGTCTTCTACAAGATGTTTTCATCACCTCTACAAATGAGATACAACATACTTCATCCCATGGGTTTACAAAAACGTACCAATGAGTGAGGAATGGGACAATACTTTCTCAATGAAAGATGTTCGTCTATGTCTTTTCTACAACATACCAAAAGGGTGCACCAATCGGATATACGAGCTGAAAGATATGGCCTCCACACTCAAGTTCATGGAATCTGAAAACTTGCACGGGATTACAAGTTACAAATGTGCATGCTTCGTTGGCTGACCTAGACAACTCCAAATTGGGTGATTCTTTTCTTATATGATAACTCGGTATCTTAGCTTCAAAGGTTGGTGTCAAGCACCGAATTCCGACGATGTATGAGGTTCCTACAGCCTCCAGAGCATACAACATGCAAGCAGAAATTCGTGGACGGGATTCATAACCTCTACAGTCGATCGATGTCCACCAGGTCTTTTCGCTAAGTCCTTCATCAAGGTACCTCCTACTTAGACCACCTAGGAGTTTACATCAAGTTTTTTGTACCTGGGTCCTCTATCTAGGTCTTGCCAGAAGAAGGGAAAAAGAAAAGGAGAGATTTAACAAAATACTGGGGACTGACGGTCCACTGATCATGACGATCAGTTCACAGTCCAAGACTCGTGACTGGAACTAAGTTCACCTACGCTAATCATTCATCAGAAAACGAATGCTACAACCAAGACATACAACCATGGTCATTACATCATCCCCTCTTGAGAGAAACCTCAGTTAAGGTCTCGTGACCAAGGTTTCAGAAGTGATGTTTCTACGACTGACGGAAACAAGATGGCACTGCACGCACCATGCTCATGTATCAATCACGGGCCAACATCTCAAATGTGTCAATGAAATTAAAATCTTTCACCAACCGTTCAAGACATAAGCGAATGGTCTAAAGACACAACATGAGTGTTTTACAATAAGCTCGTCTGAGATAATTTTACACTGTCCCGCACAAAGCAGCGAGCTGGGAGAAACTGGTGAAGAATCTAGGGATGATTCATATACCATTCTCTTCGTATGGATGTCCTGTACAACATATCCAAAATTCACAACAATTGGATAAACGAGCAAAGAGATGTGGCTGAAACATTGGACTATATGCCAGCTGAAAAATTTCCGAAAGTCTCATGGAAGTTTACTGTTTCGTCGATTTCGGCCCTTAAACGTGCTGAAAAGCCGAAACGCTTCTTTGCTAAAGCATGAAAATTTTTTGAGGGTGAAGAAACATGGGTATATAGCGAAATCCCGACATCAGACGAAGATTCTACAACATTTTTGCTAGAAGACCTAACTTCTGAATTTTCTGATGACGAATTATGACGAAATTCTTCATTCATCAATATCTGAATCAGGAGCTACACCATCAACGCGAAGCCGAACTTCATATTCAGCCGACAATCTCACTTGCTGAAGTCGGCGGTGCTTCTGCTGATGAGATATGAGCTTTTCATCTTCAGCTCTTTTCTTCATCACATCCCTGCTTTCCCTACGCATCTGCTAATACCAATAAAGAATATATCTTAGCACATACGACTCCCAGATGATCGAGAGACATACAATGTTTCAGCCTTCCAGCGTCTCTGAAAGGTTGATTCACCTCGACATGAGCATCTGCAGAAGTCTTCATCTTTGACTTCATAGAGAGTTCCCCGAAGAGCCAGAAGAGTGGTTGTAACAGAAGTCACCACTATCTGAGGCGAAAGACGTGGAGTCATGGATATACCAATAACAAACGCGTAACAAAAATGGTAACAATCCAACTCTTACCTATTTAAAATTTCACTAGCTGTAGTGATTATAATGTCAGAATTTCGAAAACTTGCTCGTTCTTTCAAACCTGCAAAAACAAGCAAGATTCATTATTCAAAATCATGACTTGATTTTCATAAAACCATGAACAACCCACGTGAATTTTAACATCCACTGGTTTTTCAAAAATTGGACAGACGTCCATTCTATAATTCTGAAAGCTCACATACAGACATTATTTCACCATGTATAATTGTCTACTTTCAACGTTTTTTCAAAATCAAAACATTGATTTTACAAAAAATACGTTTTTACGTGAAACTCACGTAAATTTGAAAACATATATATTTGCTCCCTCGAGAGTATATTTTCAAAAATTTGTGAAAGCTTACATATCGAAAATAAAATTTTCATGAAAGCTCATAGACAAAGTTTTTACTAACAGACGCACGTCTATTTAAAAAAAAAACTTTTTCTCTCGTACAAGCATCCACCTATAAAACGAGAGTTTATTAAAATCTCACATATTTTAAGAAAAAAATCTCTCCTACATTAGGGATTATTGCTAGTTTCTTAAACTAACAATCGAACGTTTGTTCCTAAAACTAGGGTTTTTATAAAACTCACGTCTATACATGCATATGTATATATAATTTTAACATGAACAACTCAAGAACAAGTTATCAACTTCTGAAAAAGAAATAAAAAAAAGAGTGGTGCTACACCAATTTACGCTCGTTAGACGATGCTCTGTCATGCTACTGGGATCTTCGTTCAAGCCATAGTTCGCTCGTACAATCGAAAATCCGGTAACATTCTATCTTACGACTAAGTTCAATTACTTATTTCGTCTGTAACTAAAAAAAAAAATCACCACCCAGTGATGACTGAGGAACATGACTGTCCCTCACTAAGCAGGGGACTTAATGTAGATGGTGGATTTTCGACAAAAGCTAAAATCGTAAAACCATAATTGTACATATTCCTGATCCAGCAATCAGATGAGTATTGAGGATCATATCTCTCATTGAAGCATGAAAACTCATGCCGCAAGAGTCTCTGACTGAGTTTATTGTCTCTCAGAGCATACGTGAATATGCAGTCTCTCAACTGAGGCAACACCATATCTCATGAATACTGAGAAATTTCAGTAATCACTTTTATATAGAATCTTAATGATTTGACGGATCCTAGACAGCTTGCCTGCTAGTATAGAGCAATAACGTCTTCAGGATGTAATAATGTTTTCCCTGACTATATAAAAGTAATATGACGCTTCAACAAGCTCATATCGCTCAATTCTTGAATAATTAATGATCCTAGACGATCGTGCTAGTATAGAGCCATCAATTAATTATTTCTAAATCATTAGATTCATTAACTGAATCCTTAGAAAATATTCTACGTTCTTCATAATATTTCGTTACTTCAATTCATGGTTCTTCTCAGCAGAATTCCATGGGTTAGTGATAAATATTCAATGAACGGGCATCTGAGCCACTATCGAGTAAGCACCGACCAAAATGATGCAAGTGTACTTAGCGATAATGCACTAACGAACATCTGAAGAACGAGCATTCCAAAACACGAAGGAACGATGAACCTATGCAAAATAGGAAGAAAATGATAAATAATAAAATATTAGTCAAGGCGCTAGGGGACTGGGCCCACCGACCGGCCAGTCACGCCGTGGCCAGTCCCACGCCCAATTCTATGTTTTATCATATTTTTATTATTTTCCTCGATCTCATGAAAATCCCTTCATTTGAACAAATATCCTTCGTTTTAAGGAAACTCCTCAGTTTCATGGTGTTCCCTTCGCATCAAGGAAATAATATAAAATTAGGAAGGGTGTCGTGGGACCGTGTCTACTAGACGGCCGGCTATGCCCTAGTCGTGGACGGTCCCACACCTCAGGATTCCTTATTATTTTATTATTATTTTCCTCATCTCATGAAAACTCCTTAATTTCATGATATTTCCTTCAAGTCATGAAAAATAATATAAAATTAGGGAAACTCGTGGGACCGGGCCCTAGCCGGCCGGTCATGCCCTATCCGGTCCCACACAGCCCTTATTTTATTAATATTATTTTTATGTTTCCTTCATCCCATGAAATTCCTTGATTTCATGATGTTTCTTTCAAATTATGAAAATTCCTTCAAATCATGAAATAATACATAAAATTAGGGAAAACTCACGGGAACGGGCCCCAGCCGGCCGACCACGCCCAAGCCGGTCCCACACGCCCTTATTTTATTATTACTAATATTATTTGTTTCCTTTATCTCATGGAAACTTCTTGATTTCAACAAAAACTCTTTAGTTTCAACAAACTCCTTGATTTTATGATATTTCCATAAAATCATGAAGAAAATATAATAAACTTAAGAAAATGCTATGGGACGGGCTCATTGGCAGGACGGCCATGCCTTGACCATAGTCGGTCCCACACTTCATGATTCCTTCATTATATTATTATTTTCCTTCATCTCATGAAGTTTCCTCAGTTTCAGTAAAAAATCCCTGATTTCTTCGTATTTTCCCAAATGATTGCTCAAACGCACATCAGAAAATACAAAAACCCTCAGGACTGAGATACAAACACTTTGGTGACGCGATCATACTACCTTGACCGACTAAGGTTGGCTCTTTGGCTTGCATGAGGCCGGTCCCACATATTTTCATCATTTGACCTAATTTGTTCATATTAGGTTCAATTTCTTCCAAACAATTTGGAACTTCCTAAAATGATCGTCAGTCGATCCCATGACCACCCAGGGACGGTTTCATGACCCCTTGGATGGTCCCTCATTTTTTCATAATTTATTAGGTTTTATCACCTAAGGTTCAGACGAACATTGTTTGGATAAATGATTAAACCAACATTTAATCATCTTTTCACCAAATGGTCTTCAAGAGACTTTGGTATTTTGTTCACTCGAGCATATGGGCGCTACATGGTCGATCCATCATCCCATGTAACCGGTCCCTCCTTCACTCCATGGTTGATTTTCAATAAATCATCAATTGATCAGCAATTGATCAAAATTAGGGTTTCGAATCCAAAGCTCTGCAAAAACATTATTCTGAGCAGATTCAAACACTAATAATTTTACGATGATCCCATGATCAACATTTTATTAATTATACTCGGTTCAGTTGCCAGTATATTAAAATAATATTTTATTTGGTCATGCTACCAATAATTCATCAAACGAGCAACACTTGCTCAAATGAGCAATATTTGTTCAGACTAAGGAATATTGGTTCAACTATCAATATTCAACGATCCATGAGCAATATTTGCTCACCTTAACTATCAACATTTATTCGACAATTATACTTCTGTCTCAATAGACACGTTCAATTCATGAGTCCCAGAACATTTGATCGACTCAGCAATACAAGGACTCATCGTCCTATGAAGTCAGCAACTGACTAACTAAATACACGTCTGCCTTGCAGACTTCACAATCACGAGACATCAATCGTGTTACATGGAGGGATATTAACTAGGGTTTTGGTCTGGCGGTCTACGACACGTGTGTTCATACACACGATTAGAATGTAAGCAAGTCGTGCAATCAGTTGAAGGAGTTAGAAAAGTAGTGGGTAGAAAATCAACCAAGTCTCCGCACGATGAGCAACTGGTTTTAACACGATTTCCACTTCCCACTATTTGACTCCAGCAACTGTCACACTTAATGGGATCAAGGTGTTTACAATTCTAACAATATAAATAAGTCTCTGAATCATGATTGAAAACAAGACAATCTTTCGTCAAACAGACAACACGAGATTAACAACTCAACGTCTGAGCAATTACTCTCAACAGAGCAAATTCAATCAATCAGAACTTATCTTATTTCTTCACGTAGAATACACAACACACCGACAATCTTCGATCACCATAGATCTCACACATTTCTCAGCTTCCCTCCTACAGATCGACCCATCCTCTCTTGTGACCGAATTGACTTTGGAACGGCCATTGTCTTGGTTTAGGCCGGAGTCCTACAGATTGATCTCTCGAACTTAAAGTACTCCCTTCTTGCAGTGCATCTGTGTGAGGTTAAGCATTTCGCTCGGTTCAAGGAGTCTCCTCCGTACGGTCGTCTCCTAAATTCCGTAAAAACCAGCAAATTTTTTTCTCCATCTACAAAAAGGTAAGTGAAGACTGAACCACCTATATCTCAAGTTATATTTACTTTTCTATCATTTGAGACGATGCCACATAACTGATTATACTATTATGCATAGACAAGAATTTCGACTCAAGTTTATCTTGATAATTAATTCTCGAAATATAATGACTAAGCTTAATGAACATTTGTTCATATTTGATGAATTTGGTTAAAGACAATTTATTGTTCGGAATCAAAATCGTGATTCAAGTTTTATCGTTCGAAAATAGCCTGGAACAGTGATATGTGTCATTGATGTTATTCAGGAATGTTTATAATCGATTTATAAAGAAATATAGAACTACTATTGATTCGGCTACAAGACAGTGGTATCAGTCTTACAAACTGGGAAAACTGTTATATGTTTGAACCCGTATTACATGTACTTGTACACGTAACAAAGTAGCTATATATATATATATATATACGTATCGACTTACAAACTAGTGGAAATCATATTCTTATGTATATCATATGAAAATCTGTTTAGCTCGTGAACCGGATCGGTATGCATACTTGTATGCAAACCCATTTTTGAACTGTGGTTACGGAACCGGGTTTGTTTCCAAATCGGTACGCAAACTGAAACATTTTTCCTGAACTCGGCAACGTTTCCAAACCGATACGCAAACCGATTTAGTTCTGGGAACTCCGGAACCGGTAACAATCTTAAGGTTTCCAAAACGGTACACAAACTTAAAAAGTTCTGTTAACTCCGGAACTCGGTTTTGTTTAAATGTTTACAAACCGGTACGCGTACTGTGACTTAACCGATTCACGGCGGCAATGGTATTTGTACCTTGTACACCTACTAACCATGTCGATTATATTTTCAAGTGTGTTTAAATTATTTTTACGAGATAATAAACATTTGATTAATTCTCTAAATATACTAGACTTATTTGATCACATGTTTGTGACTCAGAGATTATGTCTTATTGTAGATACCTTCGAAATCCGTTAAGATCTCTAAATATCCAAAATGGGAATCACGTGGAAATTATTAATACGATCGAAGCCGCCACCCAACTTACAGAGTTGGGGCCCAATAGAACACTGGTTCAATTAACAGAGTATGAATCCGGGAATCAAGATACGTGTTAGGAAGGTGTGAGACACCTAACCCGTCCAATCCGAAGACTGGCCTCTACTTTATAATTGGGAAACCATGATTTGATCCATAAAAACATTTAATACAGAATTCATTAAAATTAATAGAAATAAAAATTATATTATGCGCAACTGGCAGTAAAAACTAGGATCAATTAAACTTGGAACACAATTATTATTATCGAAACTATCAATCAATTATTATTCCAATCATCAGCAAAAGCATTGTACTTATATCAACAACATGCTCATTATTAATTCCAAGACATGAAAGACCTGATTGATAGCTGGTCAACAAAAGTAGCCAATATGCCTACTCAAAATCTTAGCTAACAGAACAATCTTTGGATTGAGTAACTTGAGTTTAACTTTAAACTAAAGATACGAGGCAGGGTAGATGACCACTAACCTTTAACTCTTAAAACCAACCGACCACTTATCACGACAACAAAATATGGATTCACAAATATAGTCCAAGTTAATTTATTGATCCTCAGGGCACATAAAATTTGCAAGTTGAGTACGTGAATTTTAGAAGTATGAAACGTGAATGATCATTGATCTTCGGAACAAGCATCCATGGACGTATCACGAGGATAATAAGTAGACATGAATAATGTACTTCCGGGATGTACTGAGATCCGTGTTTATAGGACCTGAAGCGAGTCTTGAGAATCCGAGAGCTGAGTCTAGTTTTTGAGAGCTGAGGCTCCATAGGCGGAAAGTTGGGTATTATTCTAGAGCTCGAGAGCCGAGTCTTGATCACGAGGCTAAGAGTTAGGTCTTGCTCACGAGTCCGAGAGCGGATTTTCACTCATGAGGCTGAGGTTTGGTTTAGATCTATGAGTCTAAATTTTGAGACAAAACTTGAACTAAACCTCAAAATAATCATTTTTCCCCTATTACAAAAATTACTATCTTTTTATCACATACTCATACTCACGTACTTGGATACTTCCGATAAAGAATACTTGCATCCATAAATTCGCATGCCACAAGATATTGGCATCATGTCTTCTAGAAAGAAACTCTAACATCAACCACCAAGGAAAGGAAACGCAATGTTTTCTTAATAAATGTTATTCAAACAACCCTTAAGAAAGATGCTAATTGTGAAGGACAAATATAACTCGACACATGATTAAAGCCTAAGTAACGTAATACAATTAGACTGTCTACTCTATAACTAATAACTAGTCCTTGGCTTAGTTAATTATATATGTATGTACACCATTCACCATCCACCACGTGTACAGAAAGAGACACGTGGAAGGCATGCAAAGCGAGACATCAAAACATGATACCAAACATCTCATCAGAAGATGCCATCGGTCAGCAGATCTGACGGTCAGGGACAGAGGATCACAGAGGTATGATGACTCAGAGGAGCACCAGATAATACCCCTAACACCCAATCCCGAGGAAGATCCCAGATCAACGTCCGAGAGGAAGTTTGGCTGACACAGATGTGACCATACAAAGAGACACTTGTCTGACACGAGCAGACATCCATCTACCCGCATTAAATACCAAAGAGATATACACGTGTCAATCAGCTCGTGGAAGAGGTGAGGATAACCCTTCGTATTCAAGCTCATGACGCGGCATATGCCGAAGACCTCTGCGTAGTAGGCACAAAGCACAAGAAGATAAGATTACAACGACACCTCAGAAATGGGACCCACGTTCCAACCCTATAAATACCCCTCTCCACTAAGAGAGGAGAGGTCGACCATTTTGGAGAGCAATTATAGGAGAATATAGAAGAGAGAAATATGAAGAGTAAGTAACCCCCTACTTCCGCAGACCTATGTATATTCTAACGTCATTCGACTATCTTTGTAACCATTCAGTACATAGTGAAACACCAACCCCGTGGATGTAGGCCTTAGTGCCGAACCACGTAAATCTGTCTCATTTACATTTCAGCACCTTACATTCAGCGTTAAACTTCATATGATTTATATTTATACTTGATTCTTGGTTTATTCCTTTATACGAACATTATTTATGATAATATTCGACTAGACAATGGCAAGCCCGAAGGCTTCGAGTCGATGAATCGATATAATCATCCCCGTTACGCATACAACGTACAATTCTAGAATTAGGATGTATGCGAATATTGTTTGTGAACACGTGGATGGCTTCGTGATTTATGTGTTCACAATTTGGCGCTAGAAACAGGGACTTTTTCCCGATAAAAGATTTATCTTATCTTGTGATTTCACCTCAAAACGCGCATTATGGTTGTGCCCTATTCTGGGTTCAGCGTGCTTTCAAAACCTTTTTTATTCTGGGTTCATCGTGCTTTCAAAAACTTTTTTATTCTGGGTTCATGGTCTTCATTTTCACAAACACCATTTCAAAGCAAGACAAACCCACAGCTATCTATCATAGATTTGCACGTGAGGCGTTTTCCTTTTAAAACTAAGACTTAATAATCCAGATTCATGAGTTCTCGCTACGGATATGCCTTTTCAAGAGTTTTCTTTTTCAAAAGTAGTCTGAAAACAAGGTCCATGATTGTTTATTAGAGGATTTGTATAGCAAAAACTAGACCGATGAAGTCTTTACATTTCTCTTTTATTAAGGCCCTTGGGCAGCTCATTTCCTTCTAGTCCAATAGTCTTGCGGATACGAATGGCGCTTACCCGATCCTCGTGGATATCTTTGGTTCTCTTTATTTATTCCCCTATGCAGAAAAAGATTAAAAATGGAAAAGATACTAGAGGCAGGAAAAACCAAAGCCTCATCAAAGGAGACACCGAGGGTTACCTCGGTCATGACTCGAAGGAAGCAGAAAGGAGACAAAGCTAAAAAAATTACTCAGAGGAAGGATGCTGCGGAGATCACCTCACCTATGAACACTAACTCCATTGCAGCCGCGTCTCTCAAAGCAGCAGCCACGAAGACTGTTGCGGCCCTCCAGGCTACAGAAGCTAACAAGACTTTGGTTTCAAACCAAATCCATCAACAAAAAGAGGGGGTGGCAGAATCTATGACACATCAGCCCGCACATCCACCAATCTTCGGGATGCCGTCAACCAACGGTCAGAATCAAACCATACCAGTGGTTTCAGTACCGCGGGTGGAAGCTCAACCGAGGGGACCAAACTTGGAGATACCAACGATCGAAGCTGATCCTCGGCCACCCTTAATACACACAGTAGACGAAGGGGGGACTATGGCCGTAGGGGTACAAGCCGGAACTCCCAATCAGGGATCAAACCAGTCCCACCGACTGATGGTAGAGCTCGAAGAATTGAAAAAGAGCCAACAGGTCTACGCAGATGCCGTAGCTCTTCTGGCCATGCAGAACCAAGACTTGAAAGATAGGATTGCCCAAAGCACTAAGACTAGCCAACAACTGGACGAAGCAAATTCTAAAGCACCAGAGTCTAATCGAGACCGAAGAATCATCCTAGCAAATGCCGCCAGGGGAAGCAGTGCATCCGATCCGGAATATGCCGCCGAAGATTTAGACTATTATGACAGCGAAGTTCGAAGAAAGAAACGCTCAACTGAGCATGAGAACGTGGGATATTACCGCGCAATGGAGGAGCTGCGTGATGAGATGATGGCTGAGATCAGGCAGTTAAAAGCCAGACAAGGCGGAGGAAGGCTTGAAGAGGTAATGAAAGAAGCTAACTCCACGCCCCTAACTCATCGCCTGGCAAATACCCCCATTCCGTTAAAGTGACCTGTCCCAACTTTTGAATGCTACGACGGATCCAGTGATCCCCCGGCACATATCCGGTATTATAATCGTATCTTAGCCCGATGGAGTCAAAACGACGCCGTCCTCTGTAGATATTTCCCATCAAGTCTGAAGGGATCGGGTTTGTCTTGGTTTGACAACCTACCACCTGATTCCATCAACTCCTACGATCAACTCGCAGAGAAATTCTTGAGGACATACATGTACAACAAAGCTGTCAACACTGGAATGGATAAACTTTTTTCTCTGGCAATTGGCTACAAGGAGAACACGAGGGAATACACCAACAGATGGCACAAGATCTGCCAAGCCATAGGGAGTGTGGATCCCGTAGTAAGTATCAACTTCTACAAGTGGGGATTAGACCGAATGAGTCCACTATTTGTTGAGATTAACGGAAGCGTACCTAAGACAGAAGGAGATCTTCGAATAATTATTGAGAAGTACGCTCGTCTTGAAGAAATCCAGCGTGAGAACCCAAGGGCACAAACGCAGAGGTCTCACCGTACCAATTCCGCAAAACAAACCAGCGGGGCCAAAAGAAATAGCTCAGTAGAACGGCCTCACGAAGATAGGAAGGAACGAAGAGATGAACGACGAAAAGACGATCAAACATTCGAAGATCAGGTTTACACGAAGCTCAATGCTAGCTACGTCGGATCTTGCGAGAGATCAAAGGAAGGGAAAATTTGGAGTGGCCGTGGTCTAAGGGAAAACATCCCACAAGAACCGAGAAGTCTAAAGATTACTGTGAGTATTATTACTTCAATGGACACCAGACCGAGAAATGCAAAAACCTCAAAATAATGATCCAACAATTGATTGATGCTGGCGAACTCAAGCAATACATACGAAAGGAGGTCACCGAGGACAGATCCAAACGGACCAAGCAAGTCCAACTTCCAGAGGGAAACCGCACAATCAACACCATCTCGTGTTCCGAAGTCGCAGGGCCTCCTTTACAACGCAGATAGGAAAGAGGCTACGGAAGCAGTTCGAAGACCACTGCGAATTATATAAGATTGATGGCGTAGAGGTGTACGAGCAAGAAGAGTGGATGGACGCACCTATTATCTTCGATATTGAAGATATCGAAGAAGATATGAAAGACCATAACGATCCCTTGGTCCTCACACTACCAGTGGTCGGATGTAACCTCAAAAAGATCCTCATCGACGGGGAAAGCTCAGTGAACGTTCTATTCTACGACGCCTTCAAACGGATGAAGCTCCATGATGAACAACTAATGAACTCTTATTACACCATCTACGGGTTCAATGGAGCGCCCACAAAGACACTGAGAGACATCGTGTTGCAGGTGAACGCCAGACCCATGAAAGTAGAAACACGATTCAGCGTGGTTGACGCCCCATCCCCCTATAACGCCATTATTGGACGAAAGTGGGTACATAAACTCAAGGGAGTGGCAGCAACTTACTACCAATATCTCAGGTTCCCTACACCCGAGGGAGTGATGGAAATCAAGGGAGATCGGGTCTCTGCACAAGAGTGCCATACCACTCAGGATCGTATCAACAACGAACAAGAAGAGCAGCGAAAAACCCGAAGGATTAAAATTAAAGAAGCTGCGAAGGAAAAGGCCATAGACCTGTTCCTCAAGGAAACCGCAGGGAAGGGCTTGACAAAAGATGATAATGTCCTAAACACAGAGGAAAGTACTTCAGCAGCCAACGAAGGACAGAAACATACCAAATAGCAATTAAAGAACGTCCCAGTCCTCGGGGACCCGAAGCCGGTGTTCACACCAGTGGAGCCGTAAAAGAAATCAACATAGGAACGGAAGAAAACCCGAAGATGATCAAAGTAGGGACCATAATGGACGAAAGAAGAGAAGATTCCTTAACCAAATTACTTAAAGAATACGCGGATGTATTCTCCTGGAAGTTAGGAGACATGCCGGGGATTGATCCGAAAATAATCCAACACGAGCTGCGCATCAAACCAGGCATGCCACCTTTCAGGCAGAAAATAAGAAAAGTTGCACCAGAGTATCATAAGGCAGTAGAAAAAGAACTTCGAAAACTACTAGAAGCAGGCTTCATCAAGGAAGTAAAATACCCTACATGGATATCCAACATGGTCGTCGTTCCTAAGAAAAATGGAGGGGTTAGGATATGCATCGACTTTACTAACCTCAACAAGGCATGTACAAAGGACAACTATCCCCTGCCAAGCATAGATCAGCTGGTTGAAGCAGTGGAAGGATACGAAGAGCTGTCACTCATGGAAGGATATTCTGGTTGCAACCAAGTAGCCCTGGAAGAAGAAGATCAACTACACACAACATTCTACACCCCGCATGGCCTTTACTGCTACACTAGAATTCCCTTTGGACTTCGAAACGCAGGGGAAACGTACCAAAGAATGGTCGATGCTATCTTCAGGCCATGGATTGGTAGTACCCTAGAAGTCTACGTTGATGACATGATCGTCAAAAGTAGGCTGCGCAAAGATCACCACCGGGACCCGAGAGATATTTTCGAAGCAATGAGGAAACATCACATGAAAGTAAATCCAGAAAAATGCACTTTCGGTGTCACCTCAGGGAAATTCCTCGGATATCTGGTAACAAAAAGGGGCATTGAGGTAGACCCCGCGAAGATTCAGGCCATAGTAGAAATTCCATCTCCGAAGAATTTAAAAGAAGTGCAGAATCTCAATGGGTCTATAGCATCCTTGGGAAGATTTATTGCCCGATCCTCGGAAAAATGCAAACATTTTTTCAATATTCTCAAAAAAGGGAGTAAGTTTGAATGGACCGTAGAATGCGAAGAAGCTTTCCAAAGAATCAAGGAAGACCTGGCTTCAATTCCAATCCTGTAAAAGCCTGATCCTGATGAGGTTTTGGCATTGTACATAGCAGCGACAGAAGACGCAGTTAGCGCAGTGTTGGTCAAAACCAATACGAAGATAGAACATCCTATCTATTATGTCAGTAAGACCCTCAATTCTGCGGAAAGGAATTACACGAAGATCGAACAACTCATCATGGCATTGGTATGGGATACTCAAAAGCTGAGAACCTATTTCCTAACTCACTTCATCCGCGTCCCATGCAAAGCACCACTGGAAGCAGTCCTCAAAAGCGCGGGAAAAGTAGGTAGAATAGCCAAGTGGAACACCCACCTGGACCAATTCAACATCATTCATGAAATTCAACATTCCCAAAAATCCCAAGTTTTGGCGGATTTCTTAGCAGACCTCCCCCTGGACCACGATGAAGAGATTAGGGGAATACCAGAAGCCGACGAAGAAAGAAAGGATCCAGTTGATGTCCTCGAACCCGCGAGTCAAAGACAATGGGAAGTCTTCATTGATGGTTCCAAAAATAAGGAAGGGTAAGGAATAGGCATTGTCATCACCACCCCAACTGGAGAAAGGATCGTACAGGCACTCAGGTTAGGATTCAAAGAGCATACTAATAACATCGTCGAATACGAGGCAGTCGTACATTCCCTCCGCTTAATAATAGAGATGGGGGTAACTGATGTAAGACTGACAAGTGATTCGCAGCTTGTCATACGACAAATAGGGCTCGAATACAATGTGTACGACGACACCCTCTCAGCTTACATGGCCTTGGTCCAAACATTGGCATCACAAATTCCGAACATCAAGTTCCGGCACTTATGCAGAAGGGATCTCAGGCACGCGGATGCCCTAGCATATATATCATCCATGCTGAAGGACAAGAGTATCGAAGCTATCAAAATAACAAGGGTATACGAGCCCTCGATTGCAACACAATTTTCCTTTGCTACAAATCAAGATACAGTGGAAGAAAATATCGAAGATCAGGTGGGAGAAGACATCCGTGACGATTTTGACGAAGAAGATATCCTGTCAAGAGCAAATCAAGACGAAGATTTCAACAACGAAGATGATTGGAGAATGATGATCCATGCGTTTCTCAAGGATGGAACCTTACCCGCGGATCACAAACAAACCAGGAAAATACTCTCCAAAGTAGGAAGATATGATCTTCGGGATGTGATCCTGTACAAGAAATCTTTCCTCGGAACGTTACTACGTTGCTTATCCAGGAAAGAGGGGCATCGAATTCTAAACGACATCCATTATGGTGACGCAGGAAATCATAGCGGCATGAGATCACTAGCCGACAAAGAAAAAATGCAAGGATATTACTGGCCCACAATGATACAAGATGCTGCAAGAATGTCCCGACGATGTGAAGAATGTCAGCGTTTCGCCAAAAAGATACATGCAACAGCAACAACGTTGAATTCTGTGGATAGTCCGTGGCCATTCGCAAAATGGGGCATAGATATCGTTGGGCCTTTCATCGAAGGATCAGGGAAAATGCGATTTTTGATAGTAACCACGGACTACTTCAGTAAATGGGTGGAAGCCAAAGCCTTAGCCAGGATCAGAGACGTGGACGTGTTTACTTTCATATTCCAAAACATTATTTGCAGGTTCGACATACCAGCGGAAACCGTGTCCGATAATGGTAAACAATTACAGGGGAAAAACATAGACATGCTCTTCGACACTTTCAAAATAAGGAAAAAAAAGTCCACCCCCATATACCCTCAAATCAACGGACAAGCGAAAGCTACTAACAAGACCCTCGCCCTTATCCTCAAAAAGCAATTAGACGAACACAAGGGGCGATGGTGTGAACAGCTACACAATGTATTATGGGCATACATGACAACACGAAGATCTGCCACTGGGGAGTCCCCATTTCTCCTCACTTATGGAGCTGAAGCATTCATCCCAACAGAGATCCTCATGCCAACCATAAAGACCGAAGCATGGGAGAAAAATCTCACAACATACATGATGTTAGAGAGACTGGACGACCTGGAAGGAATGAGGGAAGCAGCATTGCAGAAGATGGAAAATTATCAACGGAGACTAGCGAGAGAGTACAACAAAAAGGTTAAGCTTCGAAATTTTGTAGAAGGGCAGTATGTGCTAAGAACAATCCCACAGTATCAACGAGGGAATAAATGGGGAAAGTTAGCACCTACATGGGGAGGACCTTTTATAATACACGACATTGCGGGAAACGGTTCCTACTATCTTCGCAATCTGAAAGGCGAGGTCCTCCGGCACCCTTGGAATGCTAAATGGCTCAAACTGTACTACCCATAGGAGCAGCGCAGCTTTGCATCTGTGTGAAGAATACCAGAAGAAGGCAGCGTAATCGCTTTACATGTTTCTATCTCTGGACGAGGAGTAGCAGGCCTCAACCTATCAATCAAACAAACTTTTTGGGAAATCTTCAAGTAAACGAAATGGTCAAAAGGCCCGTTGGATGAACGCATGTACATTACAGTATAAATTAACAATATTGGGGAGAGTAGTTAATCTACAATCTCTCAGGGCTCCCCTATCAGTGTCTATGAGTGTAAGACCAGGGGGAAGGCACCCAGCAGAAATAGATACCCAACCAATTTTAAGGCAGCGGGTCGACGGAATGGGTGCATGTAAATATTTTCAAATAAGCATTCCATATCCTAGAACGCTGCCTCGTCCCCCACCGTTTGGGAATCCTCTGGCCCAGGATTCGCCAGCGGGGTGACAGGTCTCAAGACGATCACGAAGGTATTTACCTTCGGTGTCGCACTCAAACACTCTCAACTTTTTACAAAACAAGTTATTTCTAGTTTAACACTTCACAATACTTTAAAATAAAAAGATGAATTGATAACGCAGGTACGCCAAAAGGATGATCCATTTCATAAAGAGTTGATTACAAGATTCAGCAAATAAGATAAAGCAGGAAACACATCAAAAAATGATCCGAAATTATATTATTAACAAGGATCAACTTTCTATGACTAATAAAAGAAATCTACTGGGACGATACAGCTCCATCAACAGGGTTGTCTCTGCGAGATGAAGGTACAATACCACCTGAAGAGGGCCCAGAAGAACCAGGCAAGGGCGCGGGAAGGGGACGACGCGGATAATTATTGACAAGACCATGTTCGACTTTAAGACCAAGTTCAATCTTATCCAGGACTTTGTTGGTCTCTTCAGCCAACTGACATCGAGCTTTATAAGTGATAATAGCGGTCCGCTGGTTGGCCTGAGACAACAATGCAGATAGGCGTTCCGCCTCTTTGGAGGAAATCTCCGCTGCTTCCTCACGAGACGCGGCCAACCCTTTGAAATAATTGTCTTGTCCTTCCTGCTGCACTAAGGAAGATTGAGTTTTTTTAAGCTCATCATTTGATGCGTGAAGCTGTCCCTCGAGTGCTGAAAACAAGAAATACCAAGGAGTTAAAACGAAGAAATAACAGAATCACACTCGATAAAACGAGGTTATACCTTCGACATTAGCCGAAGCCTCTTCATACTCATTGACAACTGCGTCCTGAGCCTCATCAAGAAAGTCATATTCGGTGGATAGTTTCTTATAATACGTTTGAAGGTTCGTAAGAGCAAATTGACTCGCGTCTAAATATACCTGCTTCATCGAATCCAAGTGACTAAGATGTTTGACTTCGTCATTCACCTCCCCATCCTTTTACGGATTCGATACACATTCACTTCAAGATCTCTTTCAGACTCCACTTGGCGAGCAACATCAGCTCGAGACGCTGCTAGGGCTTTACTAAGCGCACCAACCTCGGACCTAGCATTATCTCTTTCCTTAGAAAGACGCAGCATACTATCCCTAACCCCGGGGCCTAAGAAAGAACGAGCTTGTTGTAACTCTCCTTCCAAAAAGCGCACTCTAGCCTCTAAGTCCGAAGCATGTTCTCGAGCATCACGCAGGTTGTCACGCGTCCATAGCAGCGTACCATTAAACAAACAACGGTCATGATTGTACTTATTTTGCAAATCAACCATCAATGTTCGCTTTTCACGCCACTCAGCTGTTAAGGCGTTGTGTTCATCAGCACGAGTATTCCACTTTATGGCTTCGCTCTTCAACTTACCCACCAACTCTGCAATACGGGATTTCTGTCGTTCCCTTTCTTTCCGAAGCCATATCAACTCGGGGACTCCACCCACTGAAGATAGGGTGGGGAGACTCAGACAGAACACCAAAATACAAATAGGGAATCACAAGGAGTGAAAAATCCGTAAAATACGAACCTGTGAAGGACGAGACATTTCTACGAGTCTGCTCCAATTCGTTGCGGACTATAGAAAGTTCTGAATGAAGACTCTCCTCATCGTTACCCAACTGTTCTTTTTCCTTCAGACGGCCCCTCAGTTCATTTATTTCCACTTCAGCCGCAGACAGTTCCTCTTCTCTATGACGAAGCTTGGCCTCCAACTTTAAAGACTTTGCTTTGAATAATTGGTATAGAACATGGTTACGATGTTCGCTCCTCATCATCTACGTTACAAACAACAAATATTATTATACCAAAGGGATCAGATATCATGAAGAACACAATGCGCGGATATCATAAAAAGAGTACAAGGATTTACCTCTAAAACACACTGCTGGGGAAAACCGTATTGGTACCCATCATCTATGGCCATCATATCAGCAACAGAAGAGGGAGGGTCAACCACTAGATTAACTTCCGAAGCTCTAAGATTCTTCTCCCACATCTCAGCAACGCGGGCTTCAGAAGACAATTGCATCATTCGACGAGTATAAGCGTCGGAATTCTTCTCACCAGTGACCACTGGGGCAGGGTTAGGGACGAACATCAGGTTCTTCTGCTTTAGCCAAGCCAAAATGGCATCTTCACCTTCAGGCATTAGCGAGTAAGGTAAATCCTCGGAAGGAGACTCAACCGCAGACTTCCCCTTGGCGGTTATCTCCTCACCTGCGCAAGTCTCGACATTACCACCCTCAGCATGACCACCTGCGTTCTCAGCTTGCTGATCAGTGGTACCTTCTTTGCCAAGATCCCCAAGAACATCCCAATCATCATTTGGGGAAAGCAATGAGAAGTCTTCGGCAAGACCCATGGCAACATTCACATCAAAGGATTCCCCCGCGGAATATATCCTACCAAAAGAAAATTCTGGGGAAATAATGGGCAGAGTACCCACACGAACAATGTCATCGCCAACAGGGGCAGATCCACTCCCGCCAGTACCACCAACGGTAATATTACCCTCAGCCTCACCATCACCACCCGCGGAAACTTCAGCCTCACCATCACCACCCGCGGCAACTTCTTCTTCACCATCACCACCCGTGGCAAATTCTTCTACACCATTACCACCTTCGTCATCAGGGTGAGAAGTGTCGGTACGCTCTTCTCCATTGGACATTTTTTCATCCTCACCATACCCTTGGTTTACGGGACTCGTAACATCCTCATAACCCTCAGCCTCACCGGTAACCGCAGTAGAAGATTGTTTGGGTACAAGTTTCTTCTTCTTTGACACCTACAAACTAGTATACATCCCACAAAGGATCATTTTTTCCCTCACTTAAAAAATTTAAATTATTTCAAGCAAGGAAAAAGGGGCAAAAAGATAGAGAATACAAGAAGAAATTATACCTTGGCAGCAGCAGCACTCTTCGATGGATGGGTAGCACCAGAACCCTCCTCCTCATCTCCATCAACGACATCAAGAGCATAAGGAAAATTCATGCCCGCGAAATTCGGACGCCAAGGACAGAAATCTCCATAACGAGCAGGAGGAGCTTCACGAGGCTTGCTATTTTCAGAAGGACGCCAACCGCGTGGACCCGGAATCCATCCATAAGCCCAAGGACCAACTACCTCAATAACAGTAGCATGTCATTCATAATCATGGTCACGCTTAATCCTTTCACTAGAAGGAAAGAGTTTCCGTTTAGCAGATCCCTCAGTACCAGAAACATACTTCAGCTTGGCATCACTCACCTCACTCAAAAGACGAATTTCACCACGGGGAGCAGCAATATTACGAAGACTAACACTCCACGGCTTACGGTTTCTGCTGTTGACATAATCCCCAAAAGAACTGTTAAAATTCTGAGGAGTGTACCACTCTCTCTCAGCAGGATTTGGAACATAGCAGGTCATCATAGTCTCTCCCTTGCTTCGCAGGTAACATTCCTTCAGTGAACGAAGATAATTCCCAGATAGTTGTGACACGAAACGATTATGAGTGTTCGTGGAAGAGCCTTCGCGACTAGCCAACACATCATAATAAAAGGAGTCACCCGACTTATATAGGGGCAACACAAGACCCGCCTCGAAGGCTCCAACCGTAGTCAACAGATGAAACTAGTCAAACTGATAATTAGCAAGGAGCTCGTAGGTGATATCATCTTCAGGGGCATAGAAGCGAACCTCAAAAGCTTGAAGTTCATGTTTTTCCTTGAACATCTCAAGATCAATATGCTTGAAAGTGACCTTCTTCTTACCAACTGAAATGCTGCGTATCACGGGGACAGTTTCTTCTTCGTCTGCGGAATCAGAAGTAGGACCCAATTCCGAAGCTTTCCTTTCAGAAGGAAGATTTGTATACGGATCATCTCTTGACATAGTACCCTTGGAGTACTTCCATTTGAAAGAAACCGCGGGAGGAGGCGGCAAAGATTTCTGCGGAGGCACTGAAGGAGGAGCCATTGAACGATGGGGCGGAACATCCACTATTTCAGTACGAGGAGGAGGAGCCCACGTACTCCTAGATTCATCACGAGGAGGAGCCTGCGTACTCCTAGAATCTTCACGAGGACGAGAAGGGGCGCGGTTAACAACATACCTAGATCCAGAAGGACCCTTCGGTATATCCCCTTTCTTAGTAGGCACAACCTTCGCACCGGAGGAAGATGAAACCCTATGACCCGAGGATCCGATGCGAAGACTTGTAAGGACCTTCCCCAAGTGGAGATCTGTCAGAATCTCTACGCGGAGGGGATCTTGGCGGACTAGACGACGGGGTTTGGTAAGGAGCCCGCGGACGATCAGACATATCTACAAGGAAACACAAAAACAGTTTAGAGAAGAATAAGGAGATCACTAAAGATCAAAAAACCCATAATTGATGGTTCATCCGGATAAAACATGAAAAACCCTAAGAACTAAAAAATACTCCATCCGACTCCAGGGATAATACTCAGATACAGACTCACAGACACTGTAACAAAGAACAGGGGCAAGCATATATGCTTCGACATGTATGATGTTCATTGCTAAACCAAGAATACAGCAGCAGGAGACAAACGGGTAGATACATAGATAAATCAATGATGGAAAACTAATGAAAAACCCCATACCTGTATAGAAGAGGACGACAAGCACCAACCACAATCGAAGAAAGGAGGATCGGAGATATCAAAAGATACAGGGGCAGCAACAATCAAGAGCGAAAGAAACAGAAGAAATAAACAAAAAATTGAATGCTTTTATCTTCCTCACAAGAACAGTGATAATAAATGACTAAAGAACAAGAATAGAAAACAAGAAGAGAATGAACACTGACAAGAAGAGGATAAAAGTTTTTTTCACATTCTCTTTCTTATTTATGAAGCTAGAGAAGACAATAACTTCTCCTTGTACCAAGGAGCAGTTACGGGGAAAGTTAATGCAAAGTGGGAAACGTGCAAGACTACCTTTCTTCTTCAAAATTGCAAAATACGCCCAAGTTAGAAGAAGAGGGGCAAATTGTATGTACACCATTCATCATCCACCACGTGTACATAAAGAGACACGTGGAAGGCATGCAAAGCGAGACATCAAAACATGATAGCAAGCATCTCATCAGAAGATGCCACCGGTCAGCAGATCTGACGGTCAGGGACATAGGATCACAGAGGTATGATGGCTCAGAGGAGCACCAGATAATACCCCTTGGGTGTTAACACACCCAATCCCGAGGAAGATCCCAGATCAATGGCCGAGAGGAAGTTTGGCTGACACAGATGTGACCAGACAAAGAGGCACTTGTCTGATAGTTGTAATAATTCGATTGCGGTAAATAAGGATTCGTTGCTCGGACTTGAAAAGATTTTTAAAACAAAAATATATACAAAATTTGTCACAAAAACTTAATACTCCAGATCCTAGGTGTCCCTGGTGGCCGAGTTATAGTCTCGGGAGGGCTTCTAGAGATATACCCACAAAACCTTAATACTGCAACGAACCTTGGAAGGCACTAAAGTGACAGAGCTCTACTCAAATAGTTGCACCATGGACATCAATATCCGGAGTCAAAACTAATCACATGGATAGATCAAGAAGATGGATATAGAAAAACATAGATGGTTTTGATGTTTACTAAGTGAACGGCGTCTCCCATATCTGTCTGAAGGCCTTGATTTAATATTTTTCGTGGGTTATAGTAATGAGGTTCAAACTCTCGGACTTGTGAAGATTAAATTTAAATATTTAATAAAATTATATACAAAATTATTAACAATGGGTGCGAGAGGTAACCAAGACACTAGATTCCACTATTATGCAAAATTGAATGATAAATATTTCAAAACTCTATTCAATTCTTAAGTCCTCTTTTATCTTTAATTCACTATCAATCATACAGATTCTCAAACATTATTTGTAAACCTTAAGCATAGATTATCAAGAGATTAAACCAAGCATAACCTATCAAACTGAATAACAAATAATTAAGACAATCATTCTAATAATTTAAACTCTGCAAAAGCAGCGATTAGGTGAATTATATAATTAAATGAAATAGTTACCCATTTATGTTGCGTGAATAGCTTCCTCCATTGCCTTGGTTACGAGGGATTTAGCTCATCATAGTAAAAATGCTCTCAAAATAATTTATTATGGCTCAACAATGGTTTACAAATGATGAGAATATGAGAAATACAATAAAACCAGAAAACTACGACCCTCAGTGACACAATAAGACTGCTGCAGCTGTGTCGCAAACGCTGTGGAAAATAAGACTGCCTAATGTACGACCCACAAGCGTGAGTCGTTATTACTGTATATAAACGACTGCTGTTGCATGTCCGTTCTTCGTGTTCTTCATGTTCATCAGCAGTAGCAGCAGCAGAAACCGAGTTTGGGAAAACTCGAATTTATTCTTCTCTGGCTCTCCTTAGCCCCCCAGACTCTCGACAACCTTTCTCTGACCTCCAAGGACTCTATTTAAACCCGAAGCATGCATCGAATCTCCTCCATAACTCCACAAATCCTCGGCAATGAAAGAAAATATTTTCGGATATTTTCTTTCCTGTTTTAGATTTTCACGCGTTTTCTCTGGTCCAGCACGCTCCAATTCGACTTATTCACGCCTCAACACTCTTCCAACGCCAGCAGAACTCCCCCATGCACACAAGAACTTCAATTTTGCTCGTGTTACAGTACACGTGCTCTGTTTTGGGTGTGTGAATCATACCGAAAATTCCAGCCAAATTTGATCGATCATGTCACACATACTATGTTCCTTAACCTATATCACATCTCTATACCAAATTTCAGCCATTGAATCGACCCATAACCCCTTCATTTTGACGATCGAAATTCTGCCAGAACTGTTTAGAAATTTCCCGCCAAAATCGTTTCAAATGGGGAAGAAACTGGTATCCCCTATCCTGAGTAGGGGTGCGAATAGCAGCTGCCTTGGGGGTGACCTAGGGGTGCCCCTTAGTAATTAGGTTACCCCTTATCCAAAAGCGAGAGTCCGAATAACACTTGTCCTCCGGGTGCCAAAATCAACTTTTCGAGCCGAATTTTCCAAAAATGTTTATTTCCTAAAAATACATAAAAATACAATATTAGTACAAAAATAGAGTTCCAACAATACGGACATTGAGGACAAATTAGACACAAAAATGTGTCTATAAAATACCCCCAAACTTATTATTTGCTAGTCCTCGAGCAAAACTAATAAATAAATAAAAAACCGAGTTAATCTCGGGAGGGTTTAGCAGAGGTGTTCCCACAAAACCATTACTCCAGACCCTAGCTATCTACGCAGAACCTTGGAAGGCACTAAAGAACCTCATTGGTTGGAATACTTATTGCTTATGGGAGGAAGAACCCTGATGCGAAATTCCAATTGTTGTACACGAGTTTGCACTCAAGCATACTAAAATTCATATAAGTGACAGAGCTCTACTAAGATAGTTGCACTATGGACATCATATTCGGAGTCAAACTAATCATATGGATAGAAAAAGGAGATGGAAATAGAAAAACATAGATGGTTTTGATGTTTACTAAGTGAACGGCGTTTCCCATATCTGTCTGAAGGCCACTGCCAGAATGAACCTATCCTAATGGACTGAGATACCGGTCTGACTAATATCAACACAACTGACATATACAAGGGAACCAGTGGTTAATAACTTAAATCTAGATCAACAAACTGGAAAATACAAGGGAACCAGCAGTTGACTACACAGAACAATAACCATTTTTTTTAACTTAATGGCATGAATAGATCTTTTTGATCCAAGCGCATGCTTCTTGTCAGCAGATTACACGATAGTTCCCACGGGTCCTGCATTCCACGCTTGCTTAGGCGACGGAAACAGGGAGAACACACACATATTGATATCCAAGTGTTAATACTTATTCCGATTGGTCTAACTGGTCCAGTCATTTTTTTTTAGTAACTCAGTCACTCTAATTCACCCTAGCAGTGGTAAAAACTTGAATCGTGTGCCCCACCTAATCACTTAGAGAAACATAGTTAAATTGAAAAAATAAAAAAGAAATGAAAAGGACTCAACGAGATATGGTGCAACTATCATGTTATTTCTAACACCTGAGCTCTGTGCTTTTATAAATAGACTCTTTCGATGTTTCCATATAATCAGATTGGTTCCTCAACTCCTATAACCAAGATGTTCCCATCCACTTAGATTGGTTAGTGCAAACCTTAATACGCATAAATTTCTAGGCTCTGGAGTTTATTTATTGCAACTAAAAAGTTTCTCCCATACCCCCAAACTTAAATCTAAAATTGTCCTCAATGTTCTAAAGATGAAACTAAAAGCATGAACAAGGATAAACTGTTACCATTTGAAGCGGAAGAGTTAAGGAAAGATATTACCGTATTGCATGAGCATGGGATACCTCCCAAGAAGTGCTAAGTTTAAAGTCTTCAGCCAGACTTAGGAAAGGATTAGTCAACTCGAACCATAAAATAACAGTCGAAATAACTGTGGGTCTTCAAAACTAAATAGAGCTGACCAAAGGAAACTACAATGAACCAAGAAAGTGAACAAGACTAGCATGCCCTTACTTAGTTTCCTGATGAAGAAATTTATATCTAATTGTGGTTCAGGTTCGGGTTCTATGAAAGGGTCTAAATAGAAAATTTTCATTGGCTGCGTTTCTTCATAGGTGGGATCCGAATCATTAGGTCCTAGAGTCTGGAAAAACTCAAATATGATCTTAGAAGCGCACAATAATAACCTAAATAACTGAGGATCCTCTAAGTCAATAATATTTGACTTACATAATTGACCAAAATGAGAGTAGTGGTCATTCTTAAGAAAATGTGTCGATTCTAATTTCCTAAAGCATTTAGGTTTTGTCTCACAACTTAATATTCGACACATTTGGAATATAAACGTTCCCACATTTGGAAGAAAACTATTTGGTGGGAAAACAAAGTCAATCTGGGGATCATAGCCTGGGAAAACCACATCAACCAGAGGATGGGTTTCTAACGACTGAACTTCTTCCTGGACATCATTAGGTTCGGGAAAACGAGTATGAAGGTAATCTTGTAAAATGGTTGAGGCACATATGTCAAGTCCCAAGTGAGGGACCTTTCTAAGAGTGAAAGCACATGGATGATAACCACCCCCAAACTTAGAATTTTGGGTGTCTATAGATAGACTAGCTACAATTTCCCTAATTTCTAGATCATCAGAATCCTGAAAATGGTCAATTGCTTCTTGTAAATTATACTCAGGTGATGCATCCTCACTCATATTTAAAATCTCTACGAGTTCATGTTCTTCGTCTAAGACTAATATTTCTAAATCGCTAGACTCTAAAAAAATATTCTCAGAATAAACTTGTTCCTCTAAACCATTATCGGCTTCGTAGTCCTCGTCTAAAACAGTTGTATCTCTAGTCAAATCCTCGTCCTTTTGAATAGGTGAATAATTATTAAAATTATTTGGATTTGAACTAGAAATAATATTATCATTATAATTCTCATTGGGAGTAACAGATTCCTCATTACTATGCCTATAAATTTCTTCATTACTACTATCCTCATCATCATAACATGAAACAGATCGAACCTCATCAAAAAAAGTAGTGCTACCAATTCTAACCTTATTATCTTGATTATGTAAATAACTATCTTTATTCTCAAGGGTATTATTGGATACACTATATTGGCAATTCAAGTAATTTCGAGCAATTCTTTCGTTCGTCTCAGCTATCCGCTTGAGGTGGTCTTCTAAAGAAGGTTCACTCATTATTGAAGTTTTTTCGTCTATAATTATACTATTCATCTCAGCTAACTTACGCGTCGACTCAGCTAACTTCCTGAGGGACTCTTCTAAAGGAGGAATAGGAACAGAGGGATCATAAAAAGGACTACTTTTCAATAGTTTGATTGTATCCTCTAGAGACGAAGAACTAGTACTATAAACTTCTTGCTCGTAAGACTGATGCATGTGTGGATAGTAATTGGGATCACCAGGGTATGACCCATATCCTTCCAAAGGATGGCGTTCCCAACCACTATTCCCAACATGGTCATAGAAAGGATGATGTCCATATTCAAAATCAGGTCGATAATCATTGTATTGGCTTCTATCATACCAGTTCGACATTCTTAATTGCAAGGGAATTCTACACAATCACAAACAAGGCTGACTCGACCAAATCAAACCTATAAAATCTAGCAAACAAAAAGCATGATGGCTCCACTTAGATTGTTTCTAGACCAGCTTCTATCTTTCGAAAGGGAATTCATTGCAATTTGAGAAAACCCCTCTGGAATCAATCCGAGTCAAAGTAAGTTGAATTGAGGCGAGGGAAGCTCAGTGGAGATTTGATACCCAAGGCCTCACCGCTATCACAAGGCGGCGCAGTCACGCATTCAACTCACAGAAACCATCATGAACTTCGAGGTGTACTTAAGAAAGTAACCAATATCCTTCGATTTTTTTTTCCTAATAAGCGCGTTACCCTATCGGTCTCGTTCTAGTCAAGTTTTAAGCTTGGGTTCGCGTTAGGTTTCGTTTTCCTAAGGCGGGCAAGAAGGGAGCGGTGATGAAATCCGAACCCTTATCTTGTATTGACTAGGCCTTGCCCTTTACTAGGAATTTAAAAACAGTCCAAATTCGTCCTCAATCTATGAATCACCTTAAGGAATACAGTAACTCGCTTACAGGAGATTCACGAGTGTTTCAATGGACTTACCTCCCGTACCATACGGGGGATGAACCGTTGAAGTCGACTCGGGCCACGACTCCTATGTCATGTACGAACCCGAGGGGCCGAGACGATATAGTAATCGTCGTCCTTCCCTGCACACAGTTTATATAATTTTTTTTTTTTTAATAATACCCTTCCGTAGGGTAAAAAAAAGAATAAAGTCCAATTGTTTAAAGTCCAAAGTCCAAAATAAATAAATAAAAATTACAGTTTTCCTCACACACTCTAAAAAAAAAATTAAAAATTAAATCCAAAAATTGTCCTTTTTTCTTCTCTTTTAGCTTTTCGCTTTAAGCTTTTTCCTCTCCAAGTCCTTAGTGCTCCACTTCGAGCCTGTAAATCAAAGACACAAAAAGAAACGTAAAAAGGAACAAATAATAGTAAAAAAATAAAAACCTAAAAATTCTACCTAAGCACAAATACGCGTCGGCGGCTCCAAAATGATTAATGATTTTTCGTGGGTTATAGTAATGAGGTTCAAACTCTCGGACTTGTGAAGAATAAATTTAAAGATTTAATAAAATTATATACAAAATTATTAGCAATGGGTGCGAGAGGTAACCAAGACACTAGATTCTACTATTATGCAAAATTGAATGATAAATATTTCAAAACTCTATTCAATTCTTAAGTCCTCTTTTATCTTTAATTCACTATCAATCATACAGATTCTCAAACATTATTTGTAAACCTTAAGCATAGATTATCAAGAGATTAAACCAAGCATAACCTATCAAACTGAATAACAAATAATTAAGACAATCATTCAAATAATTTAAAACTCTGCAAAAGCAGCGATTAGGTTAATTATATAATTAAATGAAATAGTTACCCATTTATGTTGCGTGAATAGCTTCCTCCATTGCCTTGGTTACGAGGGATTTAGCTCATCATAGTAAAAATGCTCTCAAAATAATTTATTATGGCTCAAAAATGGTTTACAAATGATGACAATATGAGAAATACAATAAAACCAGAGCACTACGACCCTCAGTGACACAATAAGACTGCTGCAGCTGTGTCGCAAACGCTGTGGAAAATAAGACTGCCTAATGTACGACCCACAAGCGTGAGTCGTTATTACTGTATATAAACGACTGTTGTTGCATGTCCGTTCTTCGTGTTCATCAGCAGCAGCAGCAGCAGAAACCGAGTTTGGGAAAACTCGAATTTCTTCTTCTCTGGCTCTCCTCAGCCCCCAGACTCTCGACAACCTTTCTCTGACCTCCAAGGACTCTATTTAAACCCGAAGCATGCATCGAATCTCCTCCATAACTCCACAAATCCTCGGCAGTGAAAGAAAATATTTTCGGATATTTTCTTTCCTGTTTTAGATTTTCACGCGTTTTCTCTGGTCCAGCACGCTCCAATTCGACTTATTCACGCCTCAACACTCTTCCAACGCCAGCAGAACTCCCCCATGCACACAAGAACTTCAATTTTGCTCGTGTTACAGTACACGTGCTCTGTTTTGGGTGTGTGAATCATACCGAAAATTCCAGCCAAATTTGATCGATCATGTCACACATACTATGTTCCTTAACCTATATCACATCTCTATACCAAATTTCAGCCATTGAATCGACCCATAACCCCTTCATTTTGACGATCGAAATTCTGCCAGAACTGTTTAGAAATTTCCCGCCAAAATCGTTTCAAATGGGGAAGAAACTGGTATCCCCTATCCTGAGTAGGGGTGCGAATAGCAGCTGCCTTGGGGGTGACCTAGGGGTGCCCCTTAGTAATTAGGTTACCCCTTATCCAAAAGCGAGAGTCCGAATAACACTTGTCCTCCGGGTGCCAAAATCAACTTTTCGAGCCGAATTTTCCAAAAATGTTTATTTCCTAAAAATACATAAAAATACAATATTAGTACAAAAATAGAGTTCCAACAATACGGACATTGAGGACAAATTAGACACAAAAATGTGTCTATAAAATACCCCCAAACTTATTATTTGCTAGTCCTCGAGCAAAACTAATAAATAAATAAAAAACCGAGTTAATCTCGGGAGGGTTTAGCAGAGGTGTTCCCACAAAACCATTACTCCAGACCCTAGCTATCTACGCAGAACCTTGGAAGGCACTAAAGAACCTCATTGGTTGGAATACTTATTGCTTATGGGAGGAAGAACCCTGATGCGAAATTCCAATTGTTGTACACGAGTTTGCACTCAAGCATACTAAAATTCATATAAGTGACAGAGCTCTACTAAGATAGTTGCACTATGGACATCATATTCGGAGTCAAACTAATCATATGGATAGAAAAAGGAGATGGAAATAGAAAAACATAGATGGTTTTGATGTTTACTAAGTGAACGGCGTTTCCCATATCTGTCTGAAGGCCACTGCCAGAATGAACCTATCCTAATGGACTGAGATACCGGTCTGACTAATATCAACACAACTGACATATACAAGGGAACCAGTGGTTAATAACTTAAATCTAGATCAACAAACTGGAAAATACAAGGGAACCAGCAGTTGACTACACAGAACAATAACCATTTTTTTTGAACTTAATGGCATGAATAGATCTTTTTGATCCAAGCGCATGCTTCTTGTCAGCAGATTACACGATAGTTCCCACGGGTCCTGCATTCCACGCTTGCTTAGGCGACGGAAACAGGGAGAACACACACATATTGATATCCAAGTGTTAATACTTATTCCGATTGGTCTAACTGGTCCAGTCATTTTTTTTTAGTAACTCAGTCACTCTAATTCACCCTAGCAGTGGTAAAAACTTGAATCGTGTGCCCCACCTAATCACTTAGAGAAACATAGTTAAATTGAAAAAATAAAAAAGAAATGAAAAGGACTCAACGAGATATGGTGCAACTATCATGTTATTTCTAACACCTGAGCTCTGTGCTTTTATAAATAGACTCTTTCGATGTTTCCATATAATCAGATTGGTTCCTCAACTCCTATAACCAAGATGTTCCCATCCACTTAGATTGGTTAGTGCAAACCTTAATACGCATAAATTTCTAGGCTCTGGAGTTTATTTATTGCAACTAAAAAGTTTCTCCCATACCCCCAAACTTAAATCTAAAATTGTCCTCAATGTTCTAAAGATGAAACTAAAAGCATGAACAAGGATAAACTGTTACCATTTGAAGCGGAAGAGTTAAGGAAAGATATTACCGTATTGCATGAGCATGGGATACCTCCCAAGAAGTGCTAAGTTTAAAGTCTTCAGCCAGACTTAGGAAAGGATTAGTCAACTCGAACCATAAAATAACAGTCGAAATAACTGTGGGTCTTCAAAACTAAATAGAGCTGACCAAAGGAAACTACAATGAACCAAGAAAGTGAACAAGACTAGCATGCCCTTACTTAGTTTCCTGATGAAGAAATTTATATCTAATTGTGGTTCAGGTTCGGGTTCTATGAAAGGGTCTAAATAGAAAATTTTCATTGGCTGCGTTTCTTCATAGGTGGGATCCGAATCATTAGGTCCTAGAGTCTGGAAAAACTCAAATATGATCTTAGAAGCGCACAATAATAACCTAAATAACTGAGGATCCTCTAAGTCAATAATATTTGACTTACATAATTGACCAAAATGAGAGTAGTGGTCATTCTTAAGAAAATGTGTCGATTCTAATTTCCTAAAGCATTTAGGTTTTGTCTCACAACTTAATATTCGACACATTTGGAATATAAACGTTCCCACATTTGGAAGAAAACTATTTGGTGGGAAAACAAAGTCAATCTGGGGATCATAGCCTGGGAAAACCACATCAACCAGAGGATGGGTTTCTAACGACTGAACTTCTTCCTGGACATCATTAGGTTCGGGAAAACGAGTATGAAGGTAATCTTGTAAAATGGTTGAGGCACATATGTCAAGTCCCAAGTGAGGGACCTTTCTAAGAGTGAAAGCACATGGATGATAACCACCCCCAAACTTAGAATTTTGGGTGTCTATAGATAGACTAGCTACAATTTCCCTAATTTCTAGATCATCAGAATCCTGAAAATGGTCAATTGCTTCTTGTAAATTATACTCAGGTGATGCATCCTCACTCATATTTAAAATCTCTACGAGTTCATGTTCTTCGTCTAAGACTAATATTTCTAAATCGCTAGACTCTAAAAAAATATTCTCAGAATAAACTTGTTCCTCTAAACCATTATCGGCTTCGTAGTCCTCGTCTAAAACAGTTGTATCTCTAGTCAAATCCTCGTCCTTTTGAATAGGTGAATAATTATTAAAATTATTTGGATTTGAACTAGAAATAATATTATCATTATAATTCTCATTGGGAGTAACAGATTCCTCATTACTATGCCTATAAATTTCTTCATTACTACTATCCTCATCATCATAACATGAAACAGATCGAACCTCATCAAAAAAAGTAGTGCTACCAATTCTAACCTTATTATCTTGATTATGTAAATAACTATCTTTATTCTCAAGGGTATTATTGGATACACTATATTGGCAATTCAAGTAATTTCGAGCAATTCTTTCGTTCGTCTCAGCTATCCGCTTGAGGTGGTCTTCTAAAGAAGGTTCACTCATTATTGTAGTTCTTTCGTCTATAATTATACTATTCATATCAGCTAACTTACGCGTCGACTCAGCTAACTTACGTGTTGACTCTAGTAAAGAGGAATTATTAGAAGGATCATAAAAAGGACTACTTTTCAATAGTTTGATTGTATCCTCTAGAGACGAAGAACTAGTACTATAATCTTCTTGCTCGTAAGACTGATGCATGTGTGGATAGTAATTGGGCTCACCATGGTATGAACCATAACCTTGAAAAGGTTGGCGTTCCCAACTACTATTCCCACCATGGTCATAAAAATGATGTTGTCCATAATCAAATTCAGGTCGATACTCATTGTATTGGCTTCTATCATACCAGTTCGACATTATTAATTGCAAGGGAATTCTACACAATCACAAACAAGGCTGACTCGACTCCACCAAAACAAACCTAAAGATTTCTAGCAAACAAAAAGCATGATGGCTCCACTTAGATTGTTTCTAGACCAGCTTCTATCTTTCGAAAGGGAATTCGTTGCAATTTGAGCAAACCCCTCTGGAGTCAATCCGAGTCAAGGTAAGTTGAATTGAGGCGAGGGAAGCTCAGTGGAGCTTTGATACCCAAGGCCTCACCGCTATAACAAGGCGGCGCAGTCACGCATTCAACTCACAGAAACCATCATGAACTTTGGAGTGTGCTTAAAGAGCAACCAATATTTTTCGAACGAGTTTCCTATTAAGCTCGTTACCCTATCGGTCTTGTTCTATTCCATATTTTAAAGCTTGGGTTCGCGTTAGGTTTCGTTTTCCTAAGGCGGGCAAGAAGGGAGCGGTGATGAAATCCGAACCCTTATCTTGTATTGGCCAGGCCTTGCCCTTTACTAGGAATTTAAAAACAGTCCAAATTCGTCCTCAATCAATGAATCACCTTAAGGAATACAGTAACTCGCTTACAGGAGATTCGCGAGTGTTTCGATGGACTTACCTCCCATACCAGACGGGGGATGAACCGTTGAAGTCGACTCGGGCCACGACTCCTATGTCATGTACGAACCCGAGGGGCCGAGACGATATAGTAATCGTCGTCCTTCCCTGCACACAGTTTATATAATTTTTTTTTTTTTAATAATACCCTTCCGTAGGGTAAAAAAAAGAATAAAGTCCAATTGTTTAAAGTCCAAAGTCCAAAATAAATAAATAAAAATTACAGTTTTCCTCACACACTCTAAAAAAAAAATTAAAAATTAAATCCAAAAATTGTCCTTTTTTCTTCTCTTTTAGCTTTTCGCTTTAAGCTTTTTCCTCTCCAAGTCCTTAGTGCTCCACTTCGAGCCTGTAAATCAAAGACACAAAAAGAAACGTAAAAAGGAACAAATAATAGTAAAAAAATAAAAACCTAAAAATTCTACCTAAGCACAAATACGCGTCGGCGGCTCCAAAATGATTAATGATTTTTCGTGGGTTATAGTAATGAGGTTCAAACTCTCGGACTTGTGAAGAATAAATTTAAAGATTTAATAAAATTATATACAAAATTATTAGCAATGGGTGCGAGAGGTAACCAAGACACTAGATTCTACTATTATGCAAAATTGAATGATAAATATTTCAAAACTCTATTCAATTCTTAAGTCCTCTTTTATCTTTAATTCACTATCAATCATACAGATTCTCAAACATTATTTGTAAACCTTAAGCATAGATTATCAAGATATTAAACCAAGCATAACCTATCAAACTGAATAACAAATAATTAAGACAATCATTCAAATAATTTAAAACTCTGCAAAAGCAGCGATTAGGTGAATTATATAATTAAATGAAATAGTTACCCATTTATGTTGCGTGAATAGCTTCCTCCATTGCCTTGGTTACGAGGGATTTAGCTCATCATAGTAAAAATGCTCTCAAAATAATTTATTATGGCTCAAAAATGGTTTACAAATGATGACAATATGAGAAATACAATAAAACCAGAGCACTACGACCCTCAGTGACACAATAAGACTGCTGCAGCTGTGTCGCAAACGCTGTGGAAAATAAGACTGCCTAATGTACGACCCACAAGCGTGAGTCGTTATTACTGTATATAAACGACTGTTGTTGCATGTCCGTTCTTCGTGTTCATCAGCAGCAGCAGCAGCAGAAACCGAGTTTGGGAAAACTCGAATTTCTTCTTCTCTGGCTCTCCTCAGCCCCCAGACTCTCGACAACCTTTCTCTGACCTCCAAGGACTCTATTTAAACCCGAAGCATGCATCGAATCTCCTCCATAACTCCACAAATCCTCGGCAGTGAAAGAAAATATTTTCGGATATTTTCTTTCCTGTTTTAGATTTTCACGCGTTTTCTCTGGTCCAGCACGCTCCAATTCGACTTATTCACGCCTCAACACTCTTCCAACGCCAGCAGAACTCCCCCATGCACACAAGAACTTCAATTTTGCTCGTGTTACAGTACACGTGCTCTGTTTTGGGTGTGTGAATCATACCGAAAATTCCAGCCAAATTTGATCGATCATGTCACACATACTATGTTCCTTAACCTATATCACATCTCTATACCAAATTTCAGCCATTGAATCGACCCATAACCCCTTCATTTTGACGATCGAAATTCTGCCAGAACTGTTTAGAAATTTCCCGCCAAAATCGTTTCAAATGGGGAAGAAACTGGTATCCCCTATCCTGAGTAGGGGTGCGAATAGCAGCTGCCTTGGGGGTGACCTAGGGGTGCCCCTTAGTAATTAGGTTACCCCTTATCCAAAAGCGAGAGTCCGAATAACACTTGTCCTCCGGGTGCCAAAATCAACTTTTCGAGCCGAATTTTCCAAAAATGTTTATTTCCTAAAAATACATAAAAATACAATATTAGTACAAAAATAGAGTTCCAACAATACGGACATTGAGGACAAATTAGACACAAAAATGTGTCTATAAAATACCCCCAAACTTATTATTTGCTAGTCCTCGAGCAAAACTAATAAATAAATAAAAAACCGAGTTAATCTCGGGAGGGTTTAGCAGAGGTGTTCCCACAAAACCATTACTCCAGACCCTAGCTATCTACGCAGAACCTTGGAAGGCACTAAAGAACCTCATTGGTTGGAATACTTATTGCTTATGGGAGGAAGAACCCTGATGCGAAATTCCAATTGTTGTACACGAGTTTGCACTCAAGCATACTAAAATTCATATAAGTGACAGAGCTCTACTAAGATAGTTGCACTATGGACATCATATTCGGAGTCAAACTAATCATATGGATAGAAAAAGGAGATGGAAATAGAAAAACATAGATGGTTTTGATGTTTACTAAGTGAACGGCGTTTCCCATATCTGTCTGAAGGCCACTGCCAGAATGAACCTATCCTAATGGACTGAGATACCGGTCTGACTAATATCAACACAACTGACATATACAAGGGAACCAGTGGTTAATAACTTAAATCTAGATCAACAAACTGGAAAATACAAGGGAACCAGCAGTTGACTACACAGAACAATAACCATTTTTTTTAACTTAATGGCATGAATAGATCTTTTTGATCCAAGCGCATGCTTCTTGTCAGCAGATTACACGATAGTTCCCACGGGTCCTGCATTCCACGCTTGCTTAGGCGACGGAAACAGGGAGAACACACACATATTGATATCCAAGTGTTAATACTTATTCCGATTGGTCTAACTGGTCCAGTCATTTTTTTTTAGTAACTCAGTCACTCTAATTCACCCTAGCAGTGGTAAAAACTTGAATCGTGTGCCCCACCTAATCACTTAGAGAAACATAGTTAAATTGAAAAAATAAAAAAGAAATGAAAAGGACTCAACGAGATATGGTGCAACTATCATGTTATTTCTAACACCTGAGCTCTGTGCTTTTATAAATAGACTCTTTCGATGTTTCCATATAATCAGATTGGTTCCTCAACTCCTATAACCAAGATGTTCCCATCCACTTAGATTGGTTAGTGCAAACCTTAATACGCATAAATTTCTAGGCTCTGGAGTTTATTTATTGCAACTAAAAAGTTTCTCCCATACCCCCAAACTTAAATCTAAAATTGTCCTCAATGTTCTAAAGATGAAACTAAAAGCATGAACAAGGATAAACTGTTACCATTTGAAGCGGAAGAGTTAAGGAAAGATATTACCGTATTGCATGAGCATGGGATACCTCCCAAGAAGTGCTAAGTTTAAAGTCTTCAGCCAGACTTAGGAAAGGATTAGTCAACTCGAACCATAAAATAACAGTCGAAATAACTGTGGGTCTTCAAAACTAAATAGAGCTGACCAAAGGAAACTACAATGAACCAAGAAAGTGAACAAGACTAGCATGCCCTTACTTAGTTTCCTGATGAAGAAATTTATATCTAATTGTGGTTCAGGTTCGGGTTCTATGAAAGGGTCTAAATAGAAAATTTTCATTGGCTGCGTTTCTTCATAGGTGGGATCCGAATCATTAGGTCCTAGAGTCTGGAAAAACTCAAATATGATCTTAGAAGCGCACAATAATAACCTAAATAACTGAGGATCCTCTAAGTCAATAATATTTGACTTACATAATTGACCAAAATGAGAGTAGTGGTCATTCTTAAGAAAATGTGTCGATTCTAATTTCCTAAAGCATTTAGGTTTTGTCTCACAACTTAATATTCGACACATTTGGAATATAAACGTTCCCACATTTGGAAGAAAACTATTTGGTGGGAAAACAAAGTCAATCTGGGGATCATAGCCTGGGAAAACCACATCAACCAGAGGATGGGTTTCTAACGACTGAACTTCTTCCTGGACATCATTAGGTTCGGGAAAACGAGTATGAAGGTAATCTTGTAAAATGGTTGAGGCACATATGTCAAGTCCCAAGTGAGGGACCTTTCTAAGAGTGAAAGCACATGGATGATAACCACCCCCAAACTTAGAATTTTGGGTGTCTATAGATAGACTAGCTACAATTTCCCTAATTTCTAGATCATCAGAATCCTGAAAATGGTCAATTGCTTCTTGTAAATTATACTCAGGTGATGCATCCTCACTCATATTTAAAATCTCTACGAGTTCATGTTCTTCGTCTAAGACTAATATTTCTAAATCGCTAGACTCTAAAAAAATATTCTCAGAATAAACTTGTTCCTCTAAACCATTATCGGCTTCGTAGTCCTCGTCTAAAACAGTTGTATCTCTAGTCAAATCCTCGTCCTTTTGAATAGGTGAATAATTATTAAAATTATTTGGATTTGAACTAGAAATAATATTATCATTATAATTCTCATTGGGAGTAACAGATTCCTCATTACTATGCCTATAAATTTCTTCATTACTACTATCCTCATCATCATAACATGAAACAGATCGAACCTCATCAAAAAAAGTAGTGCTACCAATTCTAACCTTATTATCTTGATTATGTAAATAACTATCTTTATTCTCAAGGGTATTATTGGATACACTATATTGGCAATTCAAGTAATTTCGAGCAATTCTTTCGTTCGTCTCAGCTATCCGCTTGAGGTGGTCTTCTAAAGAAGGTTCACTCATTATTGTAGTTTTTTCGTCTATAATTATACTATTCATCTCAGCTAACTTACGCGTCGACTCAGCTAACTTCCTGAGGGACTCTTCTAAAGGAGGAATAGGAACAGAGGGATCATAAAAAGGACTACTTTTCAATAGTTTGATTGTATCCTCTAGAGACGAAGAACTAGTACTATAAACTTCTTGCTCGTAAGACTGATGCATGTGTGGATAGTAATTGGGATCACCAGGGTATGACCCATATCCTTCCAAAGGATGGCGTTCCCAACCACTATTCCCAACATGGTCATAGAAAGGATGATGTCCATATTCAAAATCAGGTCGATAATCATTGTATTGGCTTCTATCATACCAGTTCGACATTCTTAATTGCAAGGGAATTCTACACAATCACAAACAAGGCTGACTCGACCAAATCAAACCTATAAAATCTAGCAAACAAAAAGCATGATGGCTCCACTTAGATTGTTTCTAGACCAGCTTCTATCTTTCGAAAGGGAATTCATTGCAATTTGAGAAAACCCCTCTGGAATCAATCCGAGTCAAAGTAAGTTGAATTGAGGCGAGGGAAGCTCAGTGGAGATTTGATACCCAAGGCCTCACCGCTATCACAAGGCGGCGCAGTCACGCATTCAACTCACAGAAACCATCATGAACTTCGAGGTGTGCTTAAGAAAGTAACCAATATCCTTCGATTTTTTTTTCCTAATAAGCGCGTTACCCTATCGGTCTCGTTCTAGTCAAGTTTTAAGCTTGGGTTCGCGTTAGGTTTCGTTTTCCTAAGGCGGGCAAGAAGGGAGCGGTGATGAAATCCGAACCCTTATCTTGTATTGACTAGGCCTTGCCCTTTACTAGGAATTTAAAAACAGTCCAAATTCGTCCTCAATCTATGAATCACCTTAAGGAATACAGTAACTCGCTTACAGGAGATTCACGAGTGTTTCAATGGACTTACCTCCCGTACCATACGGGGGATGAACCGTTGAAGTCGACTCGGGCCACGACTCCTATGTCATGTACGAACCCGAGGGGCCGAGACGATATAGTAATCGTCGTCCTTCCCTGCACACAGTTTATATAATTTTTTTTTTTTTAATAATACCCTTCCGTAGGGTAAAAAAAAGAATAAAGTCCAATTGTTTAAAGTCCAAAGTCCAAAATAAATAAATAAAAATTACAGTTTTCCTCACACACTCTAAAAAAAAAATTAAAAATTAAATCCAAAAATTGTCCTTTTTTCTTCTCTTTTAGCTTTTCGCTTTAAGCTTTTTCCTCTCCAAGTCCTTAGTGCTCCACTTCGAGCCTGTAAATCAAAGACACAAAAAGAAACGTAAAAAGGAACAAATAATAGTAAAAAAATAAAAACCTAAAAATTCTACCTAAGCACAAATACGCGTCGGCGGCTCCAAAATGATTAATGATTTTTCGTGGGTTATAGTAATGAGGTTCAAACTCTCGGACTTGTGAAGAATAAATTTAAAGATTTAATAAAATTATATACAAAATTATTAGCAATGGGTGCGAGAGGTAACCAAGACACTAGATTCTACTATTATGCAAAATTGAATGATAAATATTTCAAAACTCTATTCAATTCTTAAGTCCTCTTTTATCTTTAATTCACTATCAATCATACAGATTCTCAAACATTATTTGTAAACCTTAAGCATAGATTATCAAGAGATTAAACCAAGCATAACCTATCAAACTAAATAACAAATAATTAAGACAATCATTCAAATAATTTAAAACTCTGCAAAAGCAGCGATTAGGTGAATTATATAATTAAATGAAATAGTTACCCATTTATGTTGCGTGAATAGCTTCCTCCATTGCCTTGGTTACGAGGGATTTAGCTCATCATAGTAAAAATGCTCTCAAAATAATTTATTATGGCTCAAAAATGGTTTACAAATGATGACAATATGAGAAATACAATAAAACCAGAGCACTACGACCCTCAGTGACACAATAAGACTGCTGCAGCTGTGTCGCAAACGCTGTGGAAAATAAGACTGCCTAATGTACGACCCACAAGCGTGAGTCGTTATTACTGTATATAAACGACTGTTGTTGCATGTCCGTTCTTCGTGTTCATCAGCAGCAGCAGCAGCAGAAACCGAGTTTGGGAAAACTCGAATTTCTTCTTCTCTGGCTCTCCTCAGCCCCCAGACTCTCGACAACCTTTCTCTGACCTCCAAGGACTCTATTTAAACCCGAAGCATGCATCGAATCTCCTCCATAACTCCACAAATCCTCGGCAGTGAAAGAAAATATTTTCGGATATTTTCTTTCCTATTCTATATTTTCACGCGTTTTCTCTGGTCCAGCACGCTCCAATTCGACTTATTCACGCCTCAACACTCTTCCAACGCCAGCAGAACTCCCCCATGCACACAAGAACTTCAATTTTGCTCGTGTTACAGTACACGTGCTCTGTTTTGGGTGTGTGAATCATACCGAAAATTCCAGCCAAATTTGATCGATCATGTCACACATACTATGTTCCTTAACCTATATCACATCTCTATACCAAATTTCAGCCATTGAATCGACCCATAACCCCTTCATTTTGACGATCGAAATTTTGTCAGAACTGTTTAGAAATTTCCCGCCAAAATCGTTTCAAATGGGGAAGAAACTGGTATCCCCATATCCAGAGTAGGGGTGCGAATAGCAGCTTCCTTGGGGGTGACCTGGGGGTGCCCCTTAGTAATTAGGTTACCCCTTATCCAAAAGCGAGAGTCCAAATAACACTTGTCCTCCGGGTGCCAAAATCAACTTTTCGAGGCGAATTTTCCAAAAATGTTTATTTCCTAAAAATACATAAAAACAGAATATTAGTACAAAAATAGAGTTCCAACAATACGGACATTGAGGACAAATTAGACACAAAAATGTGTCTATCAGGCCTCCGCCAAAATGAACCTATCCTAATGGATTGAGATACTAGTCTGACTAATATCAACACAACTGGAATATACAAGGGAACCAGTGATTGATAATCCTAACTCTAGGTCAACACAGCTGGCATATACAAGGGTACCAGTGGTCGACTTTATTGAATTTATTCCTTTTGGTCAAATGGTCTGGCAATTTTTTTTTTTTTTTGGTATCTCAATCACTCTAATTCACCCTAGCATTGGTAACAACTTGAATCGTGGGCCCCACCTATCACCTAGAGAAACATAGTTTAAAAACAAAATAAAATAAAAATAGAAGTAAAAAGGACTCAACGAGATATGGTGAAACTATCATGTTATTTCTAACACCTGAGCTCTGTGCTTTTATGAATAGACTCTTTAGATGTTTCCATCTAATCAGATTGGTTCCTCAACTCCTACAACCAAAATGCTTCCATCCACTTAGATTAGTTAATGGAATCCTTAATAGGCATAAATTTCTAGGCTCTGGAGTTTATTTATTATGCAACTAAAAAGTTTCTCCCATACCCCCAAACTTAAATCTAACATTGTCCTCAATGTTCTAAAGATGAAATTAAAAGCATGAACAAGGAGAAACTGTTACCAATGAAGCAAAAGAGATAAGGAAATATATTACCGTGTCGCTTGAGCATGGGATACCTCCCAAGAAGTGCTAAATTTAAAGTCTTCAGCCAGACTTAGGAAAGGATTAGTCAACTCGAACCATAAAGTAACAGTCGAAATAACTGTGGGTCTTCAAAACTAAATAGAGCTGACCAAAGGAAACTGCAATGAACCAAGAAAGTGAACAAGACTAGCATGCCCTTACTTAGTTTTCTGATTAAGAAATTTATATCTAATTGTGGTTCAGGTTCAGGTTCTATGAAAGGGTCTAAATAGAAAATTTTCATTGGCTGCGTTTCTTCATAGGTGGGATCCGAATCATTAGGTCCTAGAGTCTATAAAAACTCAAATATGATCTTAGAAGCGCACAATAATAACCTAAATAACTGAGGATCCTCTAAGTCAATAAGATTTGACTTACATAATTGACCACAATGAGAGTAGTGGTCATTCTTAAGCAAATGCGTCGATTCTATTTTCCTAAAGCACTTAGGCTTAGTCTCAGAACTTAATATTCGACTCATTTTAAATACAAACGTTCCCACATTTGGAAGAAAACTATTTGGTGGGAAAATAAATTCAAACTTGGTGTTATTGCCTGGGCTAACCACATCTACCAGTGGATGGGTTTCTAACGACTGAACTTCTTCTTGGACATTATGAGGTTCGGGAGAGCGAGTATGAAGATAATCTTGTAAGATGGTTGAGGCACTGATGTCAAGTCCCAAGTGAGGGACCTTTATAAGAGTTAAAGCATATGGAGAATGATAATCACCCCCAAACTTAGAGTCTTCAGTGTCTCTAGTTAGACTAGTCACAATCTCCCTAATTCTTAGGTCATCAGATTCCTGAAAATGGGCAATTGATTCTTCTAAGTCAGGTTCATCCTCATTAATCTCTACGAGTTCATCTAAGACTATTGTTTCTAAATCGTACGACTGTGAAACAGTATTCTCAGGATAAAACCGTTCCTCGAAACCATCATCGATTACAGTTTCTAAATCGTTCGACTCGAAAACAGTAGTCTCAAGATAAACCGGTTCCTCTAAACCTTTATCGGATTTGTAAACAGGACAAACTACATCGTCTAAAACGGGGATATTTCTAGTCAAATCCTTGTCCTTTTGAATAGGTGAATAATTGTTAAAATTATTAGGATCTGAACCAGAAATAATATAATCATTATAAGGCTCAATTGGGGTAAGAAATTCCTGATCACTATTCCCACATGTTTCCGATTCTTCATCAGCACTATCCTCATCACAATCGTTATTATAATAGCATGAAAATGGTTGAACCTCATCTAAAGTAGTGTTATCAATTCTAACCTCGACATCCTGATTATGGAAATAACTATTCTCAAGGGTATTATCGGAAACACTATATCGAGCATTCTGCGCCTCTAACAAACGCTTCTCAATCCACTCACAAGATTTCTTGATGGTATCATGTATCGAAGGTTCACTATTAGTTGTGATTCTTTCGTCCATAACTAAGTCATTTATCTCAGTTGACTCATATGTTGACTCAAGTAACCTACGACGTGATGACTCAATTAGCCTACGCGCCTCATCTAGAGGAGAGGAATTATAAGATTTTTGCTCGTAAGACAAATTCGCGTGTGGATAGTAATTGGTCTCACCATGGTATGAACCATAACCTTGAAAAGGTTGGCGTTCCCAACTACTATTCTCACCATGGTCATAAAATTGATGATGTTCATATTCAACTTCAGGTCGATACTCATTGTATTGGCTTCTATTATACCAGTTTGACATTCTTAATTGCAAGGGAATTCTACATAATCACAAACAAGGCCGACTCGACCAAATCAAACCTATAAAATATAGCAAACAAAAAGCATGATGGCTCCACTTAGATTGTTTCTAGACCAGCTTCTATCTCTCGAAGGGGAATTCATTACAATTTGAGAAAACCCCTCTGGAATCAATCCGAGCTAATGTAAGTTGAATCGAGGCGAGGGAAGCTTAGTAGAGCTTTGATACCCAAGTCCTCACCGCATTAGAAGGCGGCGCAGTCACTCATTCAACTCACAGAAACCATCATGAACTTTGAAGTGTGCTTAAAGAGCAACCAATATTTTTCGAACGAGTTTCCTATTAAGCTCGTTATCCTATCGGTCTCGTTCTATTCCAAATTTTAAAGCTTGGGTTCGCGTTAGGTTTCGTTTTCCTAAGGCGCGCAAGAAGGGAGCGGTGATGAAATCCGAACCCTTATCTTGTATTGGCCAGGCCTTGCTCTTTACTAGGAATTCAAAAACAGTCCAAATTCTTCCTCAATCAATGAATCACCTTAAGGAATACAGTAAACCTGCTGACAGGAGATTCGCGAGTGTTTCAATGGACTTACCTCCCGTACCAGACGGGGGATGAACCGTTGAAGTCGACTCGGGCCACGACTCATATGTCATGTACGAACCCGAGGGGCCGAGACGATATAGTAATTGTCGTCCTTCCCTGCACACAGTTTATATAATATTTTTTTTTAATAATACCCTTCCGTAGGGTTAAAAAATAAAAATAAAGTCCAATTGTTTAAAGTCCAAAGTCCAAAATAAATAAATAAAAAATTACAGTTTTCCTCACACACTCAAAAAAAATTAAAAATTAAATCCTAAAATTGTACTCTTTTCTTCTCTTTTCGCTTTTCCCTTTAAGCTTTTTCCTCTCCAAACCCTTAGTGCTCCACTTCGAACCTGTAAATCAAAGAAAAAAAAGACAAAGTAAAAAGGAACAAATAATAAAAAAAATAAACCTAAAAAAAATAAAAATAAATCTATATACAAGTCCACGTCGGCGACGCCATTTAGTTGTAATAATTCGATTGCGGTAAATAAGGATTCGTTGCTCGGACTTGAAAATATTTTTAAAACAAAAATATATACAAAATTTGTCACAGGATTAAGAGATACTAGGACTCAGGATTCCACCAATTCTTATACTCATGCGAATCAACTATTAATTCTAGACAATTATAGCTTATAATGATAACAAATATCGACTCTTTTCTTTGCCAAAAAATAGATTTTGTAAAGCATTAGATGTAAATCATAAGCATGATGCATCAAGAGTTCCTAGACTAAGCATACATCATCAGATAAAATCACAAATAATCAAGAAAAATCATAAATCAACTCATAATAGTGCAAATAGTCATAAAAGAAATAAATAGAATTACTCATGCATAAAGAATGGTTTCCTCCATCATCCCAGTAATGGGGTTTAGCTATTCATAATAATCATGTTCTAAAAATATATATTTGATGCTCAAAATATGATTAAAAGAGTCAAAAGTTATGAAACAATGATTCTAAGACTCACAAGATGTTTAAAAGATTGAAAAACGGATAACACAGAGGATCTACGACCCTCAGTAAGCGTCCAGAAAGAAACGATAGATGGTAAATGCAGCTAAACTACGACACTTCCTCTCTGCTGCTTGCACTGTTGAAGAACGACGGCCCTGGAGGGTCCGTTCTTCGTCTTCTTCTTCCTCCTCGAGCAGCAGCAGGAAGCTTTCCTGCAACTCCTGTTCTTTGCCTATGCAACCTCCCTCTGGTCTCTGATCGACCCCAAAACTCTTGATAATCTTCTCTCACTTCGCACCAGCCTTTATATACCCAATCAGCTCCAAAAATCCCGAGAAAATCTCTTCTTCTTCCTTTTTTCCAAGTCACGGCTTTTCTTTTCTACACGGCTGCTGATCCTTGTTCAAACTCTTCGTACGCGTCTTCTGTTGTTACCAAAATTTCCCAAGATATAAGGGAATCGAATAAGAGAAGATATCCTCCCTAATCCTCCATGCAATTGCCAAAACTGGACCCAACAGAATCCCGTGAAAAAAACATTCCCTGTTGAACTTTGTTCTCTTTTCACAACTTATCCAGCCCAATTTGCTTCGTGAAATCACTTACACTATCCATGTTTAGCTTAATCACGTTCATCCCAACTGTTTCCAGCGATTGAATCTCTTCAAATCTGCTCCAAAATTCGAACCCTAAAAATTGTTCTTCGATGCCCATAGTTTCCCACCAAAACGAATGTTTGAAAACGTGAAGAAATGTGACCTTCCCCTATCCAGTCCCGGTCTCCCTTTAGCAGATGCCTGGAAATGGGTCACCCCTTAGTAATTAGGTTACCCCTTATCTAAAGTGAGAGTCCGTATAGTAATTTTCTCCCACGGGCGCAAAAACCACTTTTTTAGTCAATTTCGCCGCAAAAGCTTATTTCTCCAAAAATACCTACAGGGACATAAAAATCCATAATAAATATAAAATCGAGCACTAATAATATATACAATTGAGATTATATAAGACACAAAAATGTGCATATCATCTGACACGAGCAGACATCCATCTACCCGCATCAAATACCAAAGAGATATACACGTGTCAATCAGCTCGTGGAAGAGGCGAGGATAACCCTTCGTATTCAAGCTCAGTCCGCGGCATATGCCGAAGACCTCTGCGTAGTAGGCACAAAGCACAAGAAGATAAGATTACAACGGCACCTCAGAAATGGGACCCACGTTCCAACCCTATGAATACCCCTCTCCACTAAGAGAGGAGAGGTCGACCATTTTGGAGAGCAATTATAGGAGAATATAGAAGAGAGAAATAGGAAGAGTAAGTAATCCCCCTACTTCCGCAGACCTATGTATATTCTAAAGTCATTCGACTATCTTTGTAACCATTCAGTACATAGTGAAACACCAACCCCGTGGATGTAGGCCTTAGTGCCGAACCACGTAAATCTGTCTCATTTACATTTCAGCACCTTACATTCAGCGTTAAACTTCATATGCTTTATATTTATACTTGATTCTTGGTTTATTCCTTTATACGAACATTATTTATGATAATATTCGACTAGACAATGACAAGCCCGAAGGTTTCGAGTCGATGAATCGATATAATCATCCCGTTACGCATACGACGTACAATTCTAAAATTAGGATGTATGCGAATATTATTTGTGAACACGTGGATGGCTTCGTGATTTATGTGTTCACAATATAAGAGAATTTTCTTAACTTACTCATACTCATTTTTTCTCATAAAAGGGAAAACGGTTTAGGTTAGAGGGAATCTATTTTTTCTAAGCACTATTAGAGCTTGCACTCCACTGTGATATAGTTCATGTATCTTATTAAGAACACCAAACTAATAAAAATACTAAATGTGAATGTTGGTTTTCGTATGTTGAAGCACGTTAACTGATGGTGCTAACCTCTCTCATCTCATGTTTTTCTTGTTGGTTATTATCATACATATTCTTTACTTCAGTTCAACAGGATAATTACTAAAAAAAAATTAGTGGTCTCGTTGGTAATGTTATTTTGGTGCAGGTACTGATTAACAATGAAGATCTATATGACAGTGGAGGAGCCAGAATTTTGACACATGCGGTGCAAAAAAAAAAAATACACAAAAAAATAAAAGACTAGCAAAAAAAGAGATTTCATTGCACATCAAAAAATTGTTTTACAATTACCTAATAGTGGTCTGTAGCAGTTAAATTACATCCCATAAGGTGCACACTCAACTAGCAAGAGGTCTTGGATAGGGACATATGCTTCATTTTGGTCTACAATACTCAAGGTGCAACTTCGACCAACAAGAGGTCTTGATTTTTCCATCCTCAAAGCACATGATGATTTCATTGTACGAAACTTCTGAATTCAATTCAATGTTCAAACCAAAGATATTAAGTGGCGTAAAATTCACAACCGTAAATCCTAGTTGACCAATAAACAAGACTTTTTAGAGACATTACAAACCTATCCATACTTGGATAAAGATGAGGATAAATTAGACCACTTGACCTACCATTAATCAGAATACAACCCTACTTGTGTAACTGAACATCATAAATTTGATTAACCACTAGTTAAGAAGAAAATAAATTCCGAATATCTTAATTTTCCATACAAAAACAATTATGACCAAAAAATATGAAAAACTCCAAAATCAAATTGAACCAAACTAAAGACTAGCTAAAAATATGAATAAACACAACTTCTTCTTTTCTTGAAAAAGGAAGATTGTATTAAAAAAGAAAAATATTTACGGCCAAAGGAATGCTACGCAAAACATTATGTATGCACAACAACAGAGTCCCAATGAAAAAAAATTAGCTTATAGAAATGCCATCAAATACATTAGAATCACAAAACCAAAGTGCTAAAGTCTGTTTAATTATCAAAATTAGCTCCTCCTCCTCTTTGATTATCCCACCAAAAGTTCTACTATTCCTTTCCAACCAAATGTGCCAAGGAACAACATAGACAATCTTCCACCAAATCTTCTTACTTCTCCTTGTTAGGACATTAAGTCTCCAAGCTTCAAAGCACTACAACATATTAGCAGGGCCAGCATAAACACAACTTCTTAATTTTCCATACAAGATGCAAAAAAAATTAACATGAACCCTAATTTTAATTTAGATCAAAAATCCCAAAATCAAATTGAGAGAAGAAAGCACCTGGTTCTGGTGATGTAATTTAAAAGATTCTAATGATCGACAACACTAACAACATACAATTTAGGCTCTAAATCTCGTAATGTAAACTGAGAGAAGAAGACATCAGAGTATCAATGACACTTAAGTTTTTGGTTTTTGGAATTAGATATTATGTTTCTCTTGTGAATATTGTTTGTTTTTTTCATTTAATCTTATGTGTCTCTTGTAAATATGCATATAGGAGAAACCAAGATTGGAAATTGCTTGTGGTCTGGGATTTTGACAGTGTGTAAAACATGTTTTTTTAGGCTTCAACCACAAAACACTTGGTGGAGCTTTGAAAAATCAAGTGGTGCAATTGTATGCCATTGCATAGGGTTGGCTCCGCCTCTGCGGCAACATAAAGACAAGTGGTTTCAAGTCTAATTAGTTAGCTAATGCATCAGCTACGCGCTGCTAACCAAGTGCATTAATTTCTTATATTGATCCAACATTCCATGATTGTTAAAGGTGGGTACCAACTTTATCGCGACGAATACAATTTTAGTGATCCAACGATCAGGGTCACCTATGAAATGGTACCAACCTGGCTAGTGCTTGTGCACGACTTTAGCAATCATGCAAAATTTAACTTATTTGTTGTAATACTATAATTGTGAATCCCAGAAGTATTCGTGTGTGTATATATATATATAAGAGAAAGACTCCCTTCGCGCTTTTATTCTTAGACTATCTCACACTTTGGGTACCTAGCTTGTGAATAAAAAGTAAATGGTATCATATTTGGAGCTAATATTTTGGGGATATGTTCGTCTTACAAAGCGGTACATAGCTGCTGAAATTGAGCATATTCTGAAACGTATAACACCACCATCTACCGATTTTAATTTCAATGGTTAAAAATATATTGATTTTTAACGACTTATTTTCAAAGTAGTAGATGGTAGTGTTATAGTTTCGGTATGCGCTCATTTTTAATAGGAACATAGAGCTTTGTGAGAGGAACATATCCTCGATATATCAGCTTCAAAGTCGTAACTGTTTGGTTTTTATTTACAAAAATGACTCCCAAAATGTGAGATAATATGAGAATAAATGTGTGAACGGATCCTCTCTATACATATACATGTACAATACTAAGTACTCGGTTATTTGGAAATGTATTGGTGCCTTAAATTGATAAGTTTCAAGGATCCAATTGCATCTTTGAGACTTTTCACAATAATTTATCCAACTATTGTAAACAAATTTCCAGTTACTACATGTAAACATTGTCGTACAGTAAAAAAAATTTGGTAGAGTGAAACTTAATTTTCATGAATTAGTCGATAATAAATATAGAAATTTTTGTAGATATGTATTCCTATCACAAAACTTCAGTTCATACTTTTTTAACGGTGACCATTCTAAGTACATATCTTGGATCCCAGATACAAAAACTCCTATGCAAAAACCAATTACAAATAGTGATGACCTAAAAAAAGTTAGTGACTTGATGACTGAGCACAAAAGTTGGGATTCTGAAAAACTATCTAGGTGTTTTCATACCCAAACAATAGGAAAAATAATGAAAATAATAATACCTGTGGAGGATAAATGGACAAACCAAGATGGACCCTAAATGAGAAAGGTATGTTTTCAGTCAAATATCTTGAGTAAACACTTCAATTCGGGTGGTCCTGTTGATAAAAAATGGAATATGATATGGACTATGGAGACTAGTCCTTCTATTACGAATTTCATTTGGAATGCGGCCCATTCAATACTTCCAAATAGTATGCGAATGGCAACCATTCTACCTGACATTGAAAAAACGTATAAATTTTGTAATAAGAGTCAAGAAACACTTAATCAACTATTCTTGCAATGTAATTTCTCCTCTCAGGTATGGATGCATTTTAATTTTGATATGAATTTCATTAGAAATGATACTGTTTCGTTTCATAAATCGCTAACTGACTATTTTGCTAACCCACAAAGAGGTGAGTATGATATTGACTGGCATGTTCTGTGTATTACTATAGTTTGGTTTATTTGGAAAGCAAGGTGCAAAGTTGTTGTCAAACAGGAAAGGCAGAATAATGCGGTAACATGAAATAGCATAATCCAATTCATCAATAGCTACAACATCATTAGTACAAAACAAAGCTAGGATAAGTTATCCTGTGTTAGTGGTGGTCAGGATTTGTCCAGACAAAGATAAATCAAGGGCTGTGGTTCTCCTGACCAAGCCCTACAACTCGCACGCGTGGCATTAATTGCAAAATTATGAATGAAAAATGAATACTCAAGTCAAGATATGGATTTTCAAAAATTATAACGGGGAGGTTCAAACTCATGACCTATTGTGTCATAAAAGTGTCCTCTAACCAGTGTTCCACCTTGGTTGGAATTAATAGAAAAAATAAATCAACGGTGGTGGTTTGTTCAACCTAAATATCATAATTGCTTTATTAATTAGTGTTTCACTAATTGCACATAATAAATAATCTATTCATTATAAAGTGTTTTATTAATATGTGTTTCACTAATTGCTCATAAAAAATGAAAGTGTCATTTATTATGAAGGACAAAATATTGGAATAGATGAAGCATAAGAACAAACTCAAAAAAGTTGATAATAACAAACACCAAACATGGTTGTAGTTCTCTTGACCACACCCTTATCTCGCACGTGTAAGTGGTGGCAAAGATTTCATCTCCCAATTGATAAATCTATGGCTGTAATTTCTCCAATAAAATTAACATTTAATGACCCATTAATGGAAATCTAATATAATAAATATAGTAAATGATTAATATCATAAATGCCTAACTAATTAGTTTTCCACACTAATTGATGATATTAAATTATTTATTAATTGCTCATAATAATGTTTGTTCACTATTGCTCATAATAAATAATTTATTAATTATTTTCATTATAAAATTTCTCTTAATTAAATTAATAAATTTGTATTTCTATTAATAAATAATTTTGATAAAAACAGAAAAAATATCGATAGATATTAGTTGCGATAGTAGGTTGTGGAAGCGGTGGCGAAGGTCGAATGAATCACTAATCTAAATAACCACTAATCACAGTTTGGTTTGGGTTAAGTCCTATAAAGCACAGTTTGGATAACTTTGCCTATGTAAGTGGCGGTTCAGATTTGTCTTCACAAGAGATAAATCTAGGAATGTAATCGTTTGTCATAAGTGATGGTTGTGATTGAGATTAGAAATGCATCTAATGGACAAAAGTTATCATGTTCCATAATTCTTCATAATAAATAGTCTATTAATTAGCCATGATAATATTTTGTTAAATGTCAAATTAAAAATGATAATATATAAATTATTCTACTAATGAGGATAATAAATATATTTTTATTACTAATACTTAGAATTAGTTTGGTATTGCTGCGAGCTTTACAAAAGTGCTTTTCCGATGTACGTTATTGTGCGGAGCTATGTAAAAAAAACAATTTGTTGTCGATGTACGTTACTGTGCCGAGCTTTGCAAAAAATAAGTAATTGAATGGTTGAAAATTATAAACTAAAGATAAAACTATTTTAAAATGTAGACATATCTCTGAAAATATCAGGTTCAACTATAGTTAGTGAGAAAATGAGAAAACCAGACATATCTCTGAAAATTGTTTATTCTATTTTATTGTGCGTAAAATAAGTGAATTTTCTACTATTAGAGTACATACACATGTAATATTAAATTTACTAATTAGTATTATTACTAAAAAGTATTATTTTTCTTAACCACTTTTTAAAAATTAAAAATTTCTTAATATTTATTGTTGAAAATAAAAGTATATTTCAGTGATACGATGTAACATAAAATGTAGTTTGAAAATAAAGATAATTATCTTTAAAGAATAAAATGTAACGAATAAAAATTGGTGATCATATATAGATTCAAGGATAATTGTTGTCAGTTATAAAAAAAATGGGATAGAATTGGAAAATAAAATATGAAATTAGGTTGAACTATAGTATTTTCTTTTGAAGCTTTTAAAAGCTCATTCTCCCCCACTTTTAAAATTGATAGATTATGGAAGTGTACACTTTATCAAATATTTACCAAACACTAAGATGAAAAAGTATTGCTATAAATATGTTTTCAAAGTATTTTTTTTTTAATGAAAAAAAGCAGCACCAATTAGTTAAATTGGCTAACAATTATATAAGTGGACCATAATGACGGTGGCAAGTATTGGTGCCCAGTAAGTAATTTCGCATCGCCTCACGTATTTCTTGATAAATGGTTTAACGTTATTTTTATTCAATGATGATGGATAACAGAGTTTATTGTTAGTAGAGCTTATTGTTGTTAGGTTAATTACTTAATGATTTGACTTACTAACTAATCATGGTTTTATTATTTTTATGCAACGAATAACCTCACATTTGGAAGCATAATGTCGTAGAATGTGATAGCCTGACCCTCTACCGATAATGTCCTCACTAAGCCACTGTGGTCATCTGACAGTATTGAGTTTTCAATGGTCACCTGCGGTCATCTAGCAGCAGCTTCTTAGGAGGTTACCCATCCCAAGATTACTCAATACCGAGCATACTTAACTATAGAAATTTTTCAACAACTACGAAGCCAATTATGATGAAATGGCCTTGGTGTTAGGAAAGGACAAACTATTACCTATTTCCAACTTAATTTGGAGTCGTCCTCGGGTACGGAATATGTTCAATCCTAGTCTCTGGCATTTTTTATCACTCATGAGACCCTTTCCTGACACAATCCGTCAAGCATACTCTTTCTCCCTAGACATGTAACCCGTGGTCGACTCTAATACCATTTGTAAGGGCCTGATCCTCCGCCAATACTGTCCCCACTTAGTCACTCTGGTTATCCGACAGTGTGGGATTTTCAACTAAAACTGATGTGGTCATCCAACAACAGTTTTCTGGGAGGTAGCCCGTCCCTAGATAACTCTAGCCCGAGAACGCATAAATTCAGTGATTTTTACCAACTTTGGATCCAACTATGTTGAAAAGGCCACAATGTTACGAAAGGACAAGCCATTACCTATATTCCATTCCGGTGAACTCTTCCTGCCGAATTGAATTACGTACATAATATATATGGGAATTTTGAAAAACTAGAACTACATCGTATGTGAGTAAAATGGTTACCATCGGAAATGACTTGACATTTTAAAATATACTCTCTCCTTCCCACTATTAAGTGACCTACTTTATAACTAAATTTAGTTATAAAATAGGTCACTTAATAGTGGGACGGAGGTAGTAATATCTTAAGTGAATGAATTATCTTTTAATTATGTCATTGAAATAGTAAGAACATACAATAAGCTTGGGCATCTCCATACATAGCACCGAAGCTTTTTAGTTAAAAACCCCACACCTCTTATCCCAAGGTGGTCAAGTGGGGTTTGGTGTTATGTGGTTGGACCCTGAGTAGTGTCTGATGGTCCATGAAGATCCTAACAATTGGTATTAGAGCCCGTGGTTAGGGCTACTGTCCGAACGTAGAAGTGGTTGTGGATGTCACCCTGTTTAGGGCGCAAGTGGAATCAGACTCAAGGTGAATAAGGCAAGGCCCAAGGTTGAACTGGCGCTCAAGGTGGAGCTAGTGTCTCACCCATTAACTCAGGTGGAGCATGGTTCTAGATCGGCAAGGAAATGCTCAAGGTTGAACTGGCGCTTAAGGTGGAGTTAGTATCTCACACATTAACTGTCAAGTAGCAGGGTTATATATGGGAAAGGGATGCTCAAGATGGAGTTGGTGCTTGCCTTCTCATTAACTCAAGGTGGAGTAGGATTGTAAGGCGCATAGTGACAATAATCATGATCGATGGGTAGCATATACAGATGGTAATCATATGGTGAAGTCTGATTGGACTGGTGAAGTGTTTTAATATCGCCAAGGTGGAGATTGTTGGAGTATGTGGCGCGATAAACCACTTAAGTATATCTAGGGATGGTCCCACATGGAAGAAAGATGAGTACATGTGGAGATTAATAAACTTGGGCATCTCCTTACTTAGCACTGAGGCCTTTTAGATTAAAACCGCACACCTCTTATCCCATGGTGGACAAGTAGGGACATCATCGGTGTTATGCTGTCGTGCCCATAGTAGGTTCCTATTGTCCATGAAGATCCTAACATTCTTCACTAAAATAAGGAATATGCAGAAAGGTAATACCATTTCAAAAGATCGATAAGATATCCTTTTAAACTAAAAAACATATCAAATAATAGAAAAAATTTGGGACAAAATATGTAAAAATTAATTTCGATATAATTTCATTGCTGGCTTGAGAATACAACTCGAAAAAGGAGAGACATAGTATGTGAGGATGTCAAGGCGGAAAATACTAGAAAGGATTTGTGAAGCGAAGAATAAAAATATCTATCGGGTTTCCCTTTATTTTGCAATGATAAGAAGGATAAACTTGATATTAATACATATTATATTTAATATTCATATGTCGGAAAATACATAACTAAATAAAAATTATGTCCGTGCCGTTACTGCATGGGTTAAGACCTAGTTATAATTAAACCAGGCCACAACATAATAAATGATATGTATTACAACACAATATATGATGAAACTCTGCAGATAACTACTACACTTAGAAGTTGGACTACAAAGACTGATCTTATAGAGGAAAAAAGAATTTCACCATCACAATAAATATTGCTCTGATTATGCTGGGCTGCACTACAAAAGCAGGAATTGGACTAACTTTATGTGATTATACAGGTACAGTTAGAGAAATCAGGGAATTCTATGCTGACTGTACAACCAGAGATGAACTAGAAAAAGCTGGAGATGATGCGTCTTTCCAATGACCAACACATTGGAGTAGCCACATGATTTCTTTTAGGAGTGATTCAGAACCAACCTTGCTGTTGCTGGTAGGAATGTATACAAAAGCCCGCCAACATAGATATAAAATCAGTGAAGACTCTGGTAACAAAGAGAAGTTTGATATAAATTTCATAGCTCAAGATTTTACTTTAGTAATGTCGGAAAATGTAATATGGGCTATAAAACTAGTTATTTTTTGTAACAAATCTATGATCAAACATAACTGGATAGATCACAACTTATGGGCAATATTAACTTACCTGAATGGAACGAAAATATAATGGTGTATCGTTGCTCCTACTAGGGAAACAATCAACATATTGAGGTTTATTTTCTTTTAAAAAAATCACTTACGATTAGGGTATCTTTGGTCTCCTTTATGATATTTGTCTTCTGTTCTACTGAAAATATCCATCTCTTGTACAATAATCTGTCATTGTATTCCATTTAGCCCTCTTTGTTATACTAGTTTTCTCTAATTTACCTGGTTTTGTTTTTAATTTTTTTTTTACCTTTTGCGGAGGTTGTATCTTTCCAGTAACATGTATTCCCTCCGTCCCTAATTAGTTGAGCCATTTGTAGTTTGTACAATTATTAAGGCAAGGAAAGAAGGGGAGTATGTTTAAGTATTTTTTACAAGTATGCCCTTATGGATAATAATTTGTAAAACTTCGAAATGATTTATCTATTAAACTATACCACGGTTTTTTGTAAACTTTATACCGTTGAAAAGCATTTGAAAACACCTACGTAACGAATATAAACATGACTATCAAATTATACATATTTCTTATAGTAACAATAATCATTAAAAGGGTAGTTTTAGAAATATCCCCTTGATTAGTGAAATTGCTCATCTATTTGTGGGACAAAATTTAAAACCAAATAGCTCAACTAATTAGGGACGTAGGGAGTAATATTTTTAATATTTTATTAAAAAATAAAATGAAAGTAATGAATGAATGATTCAAGAACTTCAAAACAGAGCTTAACTGGGGGCCCCGAAAAATAATTAGGGGCCTCACACTAGAGGACAAAAAAGGTCATTAAAACCTAATTTGAGTAAATCCTTATCCAATTTTTTTTTTAAAATACTAATCTACCCTTATTTAGTTAGTGGTAATTTTACTTAATTAGTGTTAATCTCACTTAATTTGATTTTAACCTTTTTTTTTTTCCAAAATTTTTGTTTGCAATTTTTTTTTTGTTTGTTTGTTTTTGCCCAGACCTGCATGAAAAGTCGTCAAGGTAGTGAAGTATTTCAATAATGACTCTTAACAGTCGTTAAAGTTTCTAAAACGACCCTCATAATTCGTCAGTATTTCTTGACGACTCTGAACAGTCGTTAATGCTTATAAAAGAGTCGTTATCTTCTTTGAAGAGTCATTAATGGCGGAAATACATTAGAAGAAGTGGACTTTTATAAGAATTAACAACTGTTTAGGGTCGTCAATAAACAAAGACGACTCATGAGGGTCGTTGACGACCCTTTAATGTATCTCCGAATCTTAGAAGAGGATAACGACTCTTTTATAAGCATTAACGACTGTTTAAAGTCGTCAAGAAACAATGACGAATTATGAGGGTCATTTTGAGGGTCGTTTTTGAAACACTTCAATATCATGACGACTCTACCAAATTTGGTGACGATTCTCCAATAAACAATGACGATCCTTCCATTTTTTTGGACAGAGATATAGTTTTTGGTCATAAAGAGTCGTTAGTGTATAAAAAGGGGTCGTCAAAACTCAGAAAAATGGTCGTTATCTTCTACCTTCTAGACATCAACGATTTTTCATACAAATAACATGCATATGAAAAATCGTTAGGGTATATAACTATGAGGTTGACGACTCTTACTTTTCAGTAGTGATGGAGAGTCGAGAGGGAGGGGAGGAGGGGACTGATTATTTTTTTGGATTTAAAAATGAAAATGAGTTGGGGTTGAGAGTTAAGGATTAGTAGAATTTTAAGTTTTAGGTTTAGCGAAGAGTAGAACAGTATTTTCACTATATTTTGGGATGGAAATAGATTTTTTGGGGTGGGAATAAAATTTCTGAGACCCCTAATTATTTCTTGGGCCCCAATTAAGCCCTGCTTCAAAAGTGCACCAATTGGAAATAATTGACATGTAGGTCATCAATATATTGAAGAGTTTTATGCTAGTACTTCCATTATAAGCCTTTTTCATCGAAAACAATAAATACGGCAGACCTATAAGTAATTAAGTTGCAACTTGGAAAGGTGGAACTGACAGACGGGACCATACTACATAAAGATGTTAATAGAGATAGCATTGCGGTTTCCCAAGCCCGAAGGCATGTTGTCTTAGTGGCTCATCAGTCTCCTCTTCTCCACTTCATTACGATTTTCCTACCGAGAGGGATGCCAATATTAGCGGGTTGATACCACTAGTACAGGACAAAGAAAAACTGGCAGACTCCGACTGTTGGATTTCTGAAATGGTATCATCCCGCTAATAGTGGTATCCCCTTAACAAAATACGTACGTTCCATAATCTGTGATTGGAATCATCAAGTCCAAGACCACCACCAAAACTAGTTATCTCCCTTTTTCCTTTCTTAGATGGATGGGCTGGCCAATCTCTCCATGTAGGCTGTAGCCCTCTCCCTCTGGCATCTTCATTCTTATCAACAACCAAAAGCTGCTGGACCATTTCAGTCCTGGTGATCCCGCTAGGAAATTGAATGGGATCAAAAGTCCAACTAGCTAGCTAGTGTGCTTGTGATTTTATTGATACACAACTAAAGTCATGATTTTAGCCAGACATATAATGTGTTCACACAAAAAATAAACAGAAATAAATGATGTTTATTTCGATGAGTTTTTCCGTGCACTATCAATTACTTACCCGATCATTCATACATATCCATTCAATCATAAGTGTGAGATACGTACTGAAATGATAAGTGATTGACGTATCGTTTTGATCTGAGAAATATGTAGATTTTTTGTTTGACTACTATTCTTAGCTGCAACTTGCAACAAGAATTACCGCATTCCTTTAAGTTAGCCGTACACCATCACAACCACTCAGGCACTGGTAGCTTAGTAGGTCATTTCATAGTTGATCTATTAAAACAACTTCAATATGATCACGGGATGGGATTATACATGCATGGTTTACCTTGGGAATTCCATGTCAACAAAGCTCAAGTTAATGGGCTTCCACACCTGATTTTACCCTTCCGTCAATGTCAACAAGAAAAAACAGAACAAGCCAATCATGATTGCTCATTTAGCTGAAGCTGGTGTAAATGAAGCTTCTTAGATCACTGACATTTGCTGGATTGAGGGGGTTTCTTTCTATAGTTTTCAACCTAGTGCTAGATCCAATATCTGGAAGACCGCGAATTACTCTAGATTCTCAAATTATGCTTCGAGTTAAAACCAAAAAAACACTTTTGCCACAAATTATTATTTTATTGATTTCAATCAATCCTTTAGAAGGCATCAGTTTGAAACATGTTTTGTTTACTCTCCTCCGGCCCTTGTTTATTAAATAATCTTTCCCATACCTCCAATTATATGTGTATATGCATCAATAACTAGTATCAAATCTTCATTTGATTAATTTATTTTGAGATACTGACACAGATGTAAGACAGAGTTTAGCCTGTTATATGTTTGAATGTAGAGTTAAACTCTATCGACATGTAGACTGTTGTAGAGTGTGCTAGTGCATGTGACAGACATGTGAATTCTTCATCCTCTTTCAGACCGTACAAGTAGAAAAGGGGAGTTGGACCAAGGATGCATGTATAACGTACTTATTAATATCTATCTATACCCGTTAACTGTTTGGTTGATGCATTTACGTCTTTCTGCATCAACATTGCTAACATGGAATATCAACTAGAAAAGCCTCCCTGGAAGTAATAAGGACCAATCAATAAGCAAGTAGTCCAAACATGACGGAGGATTAAGTCAAAATATGAAATGTTGTGGCCTGTATACAACTACTTCCTGTAGCTGAGTTTTTCTCCTATTTAACTCAAAGAGTTTCCATAGAAAAAGAAGATCTTATGCTAGTACTAATCTTCTTCAACTTAACTGAGATCAATAACTAGTTAATTAATCAAGTAGTCAGTGCGATCATGGATGGAATTACAACTAGTAGTTCGTTTCGTCAACGGGATCATCTAAGAAAAGATGAAACTGACAGAAATCAGGTATATTAATTAACTTTCGTATTGCATTCTAAGAGAATAAATTTGCTTCAGCTTTCATATATTAACCTTCGGTTCTGATCATACAGAAAGAAGATGAAAAACATTTGGTGAGCAATGGGAGTCTTGATGTCCGAGGCAGAATTGCCGACAAGCGAAAAACAGGTGGATGGAAGGCTTCTCCGTTTATCATAGGTACACATATATATACACATGGGTATAGTAAGATCGATTCATTTGTAGACCACTTAATGTTGTATTGACAGTTACTATATGTTATAGTGAATGAGGCGGCTGAGAGATTAGCATTTTACGCGATTGCCGTCAGTATGGTATCTTATTTGGTTCTAGAGATGCACCAATCGCTGCCCGTTGCTGCAACTCATGTTACTGACTGGATTGGAGCCGCTTTTGTGCTAACACTTCTTGGCGCTTTTGTGGCTGATGCTTATCTAGGACGATTTTTAACCATCATGGTGTTCTCTTGCATCTATGCTGTGGTAAGTAATGAAATCAAAATTCAACAGCCAGATATATTAGAAATAAAACTTGTTATTAACAGCTCACAGCACTTACAGTGGCCGATCCGGCTGAGCCACCCTGTTATGTTCTATGTCTGCTCTGCCTGATCTTGTTGTCTGATTGAATTTTTCCACCAGGGAATGGTGTTGCTGACGATCTCAGCATCAATAGATAGTCTACGTCCTCCACCTTGTGTTGGTCGAGTTTGTGTGCCAGCAAGTAAAAACCAGACAGCTTTCCTATATTGTTCCCTAGCCTTAATCGCGCTTGGAACTGGTGGGATAAAACCATGTGTTTCATCATTTGGAGCTGACCAATTTGATGAGACTGACGAAAAGGAGGTTTACAAGAAGTACTCTTTTTTCAATTGGTTCTTCTTTGCAATCAACATTGGAGCACTCCTTGGTATTACAGTGTTAGTGTATGTACAAGTCCAAAAAGGCTACGGGTGGGGATTTGGTATTCCTACAGTTGCAATGTTCAGTTCAATTGCTATATTAGCTGCAGGAATACCGTTCTATCGGTACCAGAAACCCATGGGAAGTGCTTTTACAAGGTTCATTCAAGTTGGTGTAGCTGCGGTTCAAAATCATTGGAAAGGGACGGAAGTGCATCGTGAAACTGTTCTTTTCGAGGTGGACACTAAGGAGTCTGACATTAGTGGCGCCAGGAAACTCTCCAGAACCGAGCAGTACAGGTATCCATTTGTTAACCTTATGGACAAGAATCGATTTTGAACATTTTTCCTTCACACATTATTTTGAGATTTTTGTGAGTGGGAGGGCAAAAAGCTATTTGAGGAGAGAAAAATCGTAGTCGAATCGCTAGTTTGGACCAACTTCAACATACTTTCTAATTTAGACCACAAAATAACCCATCCTAAAAACACCTACTGACTACACAAAATTCTTACCCATTTTATAAACTCAACCATCACCATTGCGGATTGTTTTACTCTCTAATCATGATTTGTATGAAATTTTTAACAAACTAGAAAATTGTCATTTTTGGTCTCGGATCACATAAAAAAACACATTGCTTCTTGTAAGACTTTGACTCGGATCTTGATTCTGAAATTATTTTGGTGAATACTCATATCTTTAATTTTTTGAGTTCAAAAGAGTTTTCCAAAATTCCAACAAATTTCTTTTACCATGCTAGAAAACGAAGGTAAATTTTGTGTAGGCAATATTTAATATTTGTAGCTTCATCCGAGTTAAAAAAATTATAACTTGGCAAAAAAAGAAATGCTAGAAAATTATGCATTAGAACCGCTATATAAGAATATCATTTGTACCACATAATAATATTTTTGTATATAAATTATCCTTATATGGGGTTTCACTTGCAAAAGATAAATGGCTAATTTGTATTAAAACACATGTAAATGAAATTATGGTAAACAAATATTTATCTAAAACAAGAGATTTACTTTTTATTTTTTTTGTTATGTATAAAATTTAGGTTTGATTTGTCAGAATTCATAAAATCATCAACTCACAATTATATATATTTTATTATAATATCAAATTATTCTTCTAAAGAGGTAAATTGATTAAAACGGGACCTAAAAAAGATATTACTTATTCAGATATAGAGTTATTTATAACTTGCCTAAACGGAATCATAAAGTTTTATTCGGATATATATGAATGTTATTTATTTAAAAAACATTCTTAGATGAAAGTTCTACTGTATTGACAGTCCAAACTAGTGAGTCAACTTCGATTTTATCTCTTCTCAAGTCGCATTTTTCTCTCCCTTTAACCAAAATCTAATTCGAAGCCAAAATATTCTTTAACTGGTATACTTTAAACAACTCATCATGTGCCAAATCATAAAATTATAATTTTTGTTGTCAGGTTCTTGAACAAGGCAGCGGTTATAACTAACCATGAAGCCGACACTACTAACCGATGGAATGTCTGTACAGTTAAACAAGTTGAAGAATGTAAATCTTTCATTAGGGTTTTACCAGTTTGGGCATCCACTATTGCACTCGCCATTTCATTTGCACAACTTTCTACCTTCTTTATAAGTCAAGCCTTGATTATGGATCGAAAACTTGGCTCCAACTTCCTTATTCCTGCTGGATCAATTCCTGTTTTTGCCTCCATCAATGCTCTGATCCTTGTACCAATCTATGAAGGGTGGATGGTCCCAATCCTTCGTCGTCAAACAAGTCATCGACGTGGAATTACATCGTTACAACGAATGGGTGTTGGGTTATTCGTTTCAATCTTTGCCACCATATCTGCAGCAGTGGTCGAGAAAAGAAGGAAAGATCACTACCCGGTGCCATTTTCAATGAGTGTTTTCTGGTTGCTCCCACAATTCTTCCTTATGGGAAGCGCCGAAGTGTTTACTTATGTCGGTCAATTGTAGTTCTTTTATGATGAAGCCACAGATGGGACTAGATGTCTTAGTAGTGCAATGTTTCTGAGTGAGATTGGTATTGGAGCTTGGTTGAGTACAACAATAGTCTCAATTATACAGAAAGCCACTGGTGGCGAAGAAAAAGGATGGTTAAGGAATAAATTAAACGAAAGCCGACTTGATTATTTCTACTGGCTGTTAACTGCAATCAATGTTGTTAATTTCTTTATTTACTTGTGGGTTGCTTGGGTTTACAAAGGCAGAGATGTTGTTGGTAGCACAGTGAGTGATGAAGCCGTGGTTGATGATAAAAATTTGACAAATGAAGACCCAAACAGAATTTAATTGATGTCAGATTCGGCAATATTGTTTATTTTTACTCGATCACACTCACTCTTTTGTAACTAGGTTTACAAAGCAATTTATTTATAAATTTAAACCTTTCCGTGCAGAATAAAATTTTATATTTTTTTTGTACCCAAACAGTTCAGTGGTTAAGAAAAATAATTCTTTTTAACATAACAATAACCTCTAATAATAGAAGTCAGATACTCCAATAACTAAATTTAAACTATTTTCAGGGATATGTTTGTTCTTGTCATTTGCTACAACAACAATAGTTGAACCTGATATTTTACTAAACACAATTTGATACTTTTTTAATCAGCTTCAAATTTTAGTTTATATTTTACGATCATTCAAATATTTTTTTTACACACCACAACATATCAAGGAACAACTAAAAATCGCTTTTACAAAAGTTACAACACTATCAAACTAAGACTTAGATAAGGCACCCTTCACAAAACATATTTACCTATGTGTCTAGTCTGACGTGTTAAATTGACTTGGTGCTCCGGTGTATGGTTTAAGAGATATGGTTGCCACACTTAAATGTACCACAACTCAAAAATCCCTTATTTTGAGTTCTACTTTTGACGATCAAATGATCCCTAAATGATCCCTTCAAGGCAGGTTTATCCATTAGGAATTCAACCAAGGGTTTTCACCTATACACCTGCGCAACATAGTAAGGTAGGGTTTGCGTGAAGTAAAAACTCATATTGCTGTCAATTCTCTGCAAGATGCATACGAGCTAGCAAGGTCAAGACAAATCTAATATCAACTTTGAAGAAAACCATCCAACGACGACTTCTAACCCTTAGAGAAAAAATCCCCCTTCTTCACCAAAGCATTCATCTTTTCCTCCAATTCTCATGATAGTTACCTGGACTGATCAATCTCTTCAAATACCAAGTTCTCCTCTAGCCATTGGGCGTCTGACGAGGAGTGGTGTTAGAGCGTTTCTCGGTTGAACCCACCAAGCGTTGGTATGTCAAGTTTGGTTGTCATATTTTAGTTCCAAATTAAACTCGAAGTTGTTTGATTCGATTACTTGAATTAACTTCGTTAGGTTAGACTAAGAATGAAAGAATATTGAGACTCGCTCTTGTTACTCATGCAGAAACTGAAGACGTGTCGGCATCAACGAATACATAATCCTTCAGTTTGAGGTTAATAATAACATAACTGACTTGTTACATTATAATCTTTGTTCTTTCAAGTCACCATTTCTTTAAAACATAACATATGAAGTAAAGTTTGTTTAATAATTATCTTTAGTACAGTTGACTTTGTCATTGTACTATGACCGAGTATCAAGGAGAAAGATATACTAGTTGTTTCTTACTACTTGGGTATATGGTGTTACGAAGTATAGTTTATCTATGGACTTTGTGAATCGACATAACACTAATTGGTAAAATGTTATCTTTCGTGTATTGAACTTCCGGAATGAATTCAACCATAGTGATTATAATATGTGAATGAATATCATAAACATAATCTAAGGGAGTGTTAGAGCATAACTCGGTTGAACTCACTAAGCGTTGGTATGTCAAGTTTGGTTGTCATATTTTGGTATCAAAACTCATCTAGAGTCGCTTGATTAAATACTAGAGTCAACTCTTGGAATGCTGAGACATACAAGTTTTACTCTGAAGACCTGAAGAATGTGAAGAATTAACGAACTACAACGACGACATCATCCTTCCACTTGAGGTTAGTAATATTGACTTGAACTGTTTCATTTCTAACGTATCTTTCAAGTCGTGCTATATTGAAACATAACTGCGAAGCTGTATATACTGTACATATTGTATAATACTCTAGTGATGTTACATGATCATAATAGTATGATCATAGTATTAGGTAATTAGACTACGAAGTATAATGCTTATCTTTTGAACTTTCTAGATATGACATCGACATAATCTTGTATGTACTGTTATGATTATGTGAATGGGTTATGGTGAAGATTTCATCCTAGGAAATAATGTTTTACATTTGTTTAATGGAAGTACATTCATGAACTTGTTTTCGTGAATCGAAAGGGAAATTCGTGAATCGAAAGGGAAATTATTAGGCTTATTGGTCCGGCTATTCATTGCAAATATTTGGATGACCAATATGTATGAGATGGTAGAACCGATATTAACTTATGTTATGTATCATGGTATAACTAATCAGAATGCATGACGTATAATTTGGTATGACTGGTTTTTGTTAATTGGTGTAACCGATCCTAAGTAATCACCATGTGATGATATGATAGATCCTTGTAATTGGTGACCGATTCTAGTAATTGGTGTGACCGATCATGAGTATGTGTAACCGATCCTTGTAATTGGTGTAACCAGTCCTGGTAACTGGTGTGAGCGATCACAACTAATACCATGTATAGATGGAACCGATACTTGTAACTGGTGTAACCGATCCTAGCGACTAGTGTGACCGATCACAAGTGTTTCCATATTTAAGTATAACCGATCCTAGTGATTGGTAGAACCGATTGAACCCATGTATATGATTTGGTATTTGATCAATCGCACAGTAGTCTTGGAAAACAGGTGAACCAATTCTAAACTTGTTTGGAAGTGTGGTATAACCGATTCCAAGAATGTAAATCCATGTAAATATGAATACGGATTTACAGTGAAGAGATGTCAACATACTTTGAACACGTACAGTAACTCTTATCATTTATTGTTCAAAGATATTCCTTAGTACTCAAGGAGATCCTGGCCGGGATAAATTAAGAATCTTTTAATTAAGGTTTGTGGTTTTATATGCTTTAATTACGAGCAATTAAATGCATATCTCTAGAAAATAAAAAATAGTAATGTGCATTTACTAATTGCAGATTTTCTATTTAGAGATTTCGGAAATGTTGGACAAGCATTTATTGGAGTTAGGAAAACCAAATCTTGCTATTCATTGCATATCTTGAGAATATTTTCGGTTTTGGAAATTCCTTGATGTCCAAACATCCTTGATCTATAAGTACCTAAGTTTGCATTTCTATCAAACTATCCTAAGAGCCAGGCAAACTTCGTTTCTTGTTGTTTCTGGTGGATCCGTCTATTCAGAGAGGAAAGTATCCGAATTAGGTGAAATCTCTTACGACCGCTCGTTTAAATACTTTTGTGGGATTAAGAATCTCTATCAGTACCGTTGGCGGGAAACTAGAAAATAGCAGTGTTATTAGTTTTCGATTGATTTGATTAACTAACGGTTGTTGAAACTTTGATTTCACCTAGTTTGTTTATTCTTGAGAATCTTCTCTTCTGATATAAGATTCACTCAAACTAGATCGAAGTATCGACGGGATATTTAGAACTGTTGTTAGATCTAAAGACATCTAGTGATATTCCATTGTTAACAGACTCCGTTCTGTGCGTGATTGATCACAAGAGATTCAAGTGGTGTTTTGAAGGTTATTTAAGATTACAAGAAGATTTGAAGACGAAGAAGATTTCTTATTGGTTTTCGTATCTTGTGAATTGTGTGCACAAACCTTGATCGGCTGGGATCCAACTAGGGCCGGATTTATTCGATTGATTAGTTGCGTGAGATCAGCATTCTCAATATTTCTCTTTGAGATTTATTTTGATTGAGTGTGAATTTATACTTGACTATTTTGGTACTTAGATTGATCAAACCAGACAAAGGAGTTTATTAGATTAAACAGAAGAGCCATTGTCAACAACTCATCTATTCCTTTGCTGTTTGGAATACGATCCAAATGACTTTTTATTCACGTATGTGACTCTAGAAGACGAAGGCGCAAGGATACTGAGTATCTAGGGGTAGTCTTCTTGGTCTCAACTATACGAAGTTGGTTTAGATTTTGTATAACGACTTAATTATGAGAGTATTCAAAACTGGACTAGATTCCGGGGTTTTTCTGCATTTTCGGTTTCCTCGTTAACAAAATCTTGTTATGTCTTTTACTTTGATTTCCGCATTATAATTATTTATTATAATAAATTAAAATACACATATACATTAACTCCGCATTACTTGATAGTGATCCTATAGAGTTTTATTATTACCAAACCTATTAGCAAGTAACATACTTCATTGTTGTATTGTCTCGATCTTGTATCCATAGTCAATCACACAAGTTATCTTGTTATCGTATTGTCTCGATCTCGTATCCATAGACGATCACACGAAGTGTGAACCGAATTATCGTATTGTCTCGACTCTGTCCATAGACGATCACATTCGATAGAGGACTTATAGGTTGAAACAAAAAGATTGTGCTGTATTTGGGTACCCTCGTTTTTTCAGGGAGTAACTTGCAAAATTTTATCTCGTAGTCAAAAGAGAATTCAAAACCGATCCCTGGTAAGGACCGATCCCGTGACAAGGACCGATCCCATAACCGATCTCAAGTACAATACTGATCCCTAGCCGATCTTGTTGGAAGTGTAATCCTTGTTTACATTTTTGATATGTTTGGTGGTCTTCGGGTTTGTAAAAACATCGATATGTACATGGATTGAACTTAGAATGTTCACATAATATCGATATAGTGATTTGAACATGTATTGTTATTACTTAATGTTCAAGTATTTTCCTTTAATACTCCGGGCGAGATTCTAAAACCGAAATATTTTATATCTTTCTAGATATCGAATAAATATTTTCCTCATATCCCATAGTTTGAATATCTCTAGTTGTTATATTGGTAAAGTATTCAACTAAGAGTGATTTCGGAATTCTTAGAGCAATGCTCGGTTGAACCCACAAGTTTTGGTATCTCAAGCTTGTTTTCATGTTAGATAATCAAAACTATATCTTGATTTCTAGTATACTAAGTCAAGTCTCGGACTACGTTAGAATTTGGTAGTTGAGTATTAGACATCACCCTCGAAAACTGAAGATCGACGAAGACATTCGAAGCACTTCTGTATCAGGTTTGTGAACGCTGAACCATTCTATTTTACTCACTATCTTACCATTTTATCTATTGAGACTATGTCGTATGGCCTTTAGTAGATTTACAAAGAAGAAATTTCCAGTCAAGCTTGTCTTGTTAAAAACTTTGAAATATGATTCCAGCATAGATGTTCAAAGGTCCCTAACAATATTAGTTAAAAAAATTTATTGTTTGAGAACTAATTGAAAAATAGCCATGCATATAATTGATTTTATCAGTTTTCAAACATGATAAGAGAGAAATTCATGAACTTTTGATATTTTTTCCCAGGGTAGGTTGGGAAACCACTTTGGAAACCACAAATATCTGAGTTTCGGAAATACAGGGAAGGTTGGCGAACTAGTTCGCAAACCAGAAGTTCGGTTGGGAACAATTCACGAAATAATTGGCAAATGTTTCATTAATACTATCTTCTGATTATGCATGTGATGTTCTAATTTTGGGAGATAAAATCTAATCTATACTTGCCGATTATGCTATGTAACTGTAAATTAACCATAACATTTTTGCGAGCATTATTTTGAGTTCAGACAATCGAAACCCTAAAGTTTGATAGTTCGAACTTCTAATTTGATGGCTGAATGTTCCTGGAGAACACCGTCTTCTTCATGAGACTAATTTATATCTTCCTCGTCGTTTTGATTCACAATTGATTTTTTCATTTGGGCATTTTCCCAATTTTTGGATCGCTATTGAAAAGGTGATAGTACCTAGTACACCACCAAGTATGAACCCGTGTAGTAATTTTAGAAATCAAAAGAATCAATTTTAATACGTGTTTATGGGTGAAAACTATTTCTGCCGGTTTTAGTAATTTGGGGTGTGTGGATGAGAAATGAATCTAAACCCTAAACAAATGCACTGCATGGGAGTGCTTTTGATTCGAGAGATCAATCTGTACAATTCTGGCCTAAACCAAGAAATGGCCGTTCTAGACTTGCTTCAGTCACAAAGTGAAGGAGATGGGGTTGATCTTAGGGAGGGAAGCGAAGAAGGTGTTGAGATCGTGAAGGTGTTGGCTGTTTATGACTTGAATCAGAATACCGAACTGACTTGCAATAATGTAAGCAAAGCTCTATGTGTTTGAATACGTTGTATCAACACTTGGTTTCTGTCTTGTCTGTTGTGGAAATAGGGAGGAAAACCTATTTATACAAGCCATAAAGCACAACCCTCGTCTCGTAGGAAGTGGAGTGACGGAGTGGTGGGGTCGTGCTGGTGATTGTCACACGATCAGGTCTAAGCCTGATTTAAGATTTTTCGTGGGGTTGTAGTGGTAAAAAGGATTCGTATCAGACTTGTGAAGATAGATTTTTTTTTAGACTTAATAGAAAATAAATATATACAAAAATATTAACAATGGGTGCGAGAGGTAACCAAGACACTAGATTCCACTATTACGCAAAATTGATTGATAAATATTTCAAAACTCTATTCTATTCTTAAGTCCTCTTTTATCTTTAATTCACTATCAATCATACAAATTCTCAAATTTTATTTGTAAACTTTAAGCATAGATTATCAAGAGATTTAACCAAGTATAACCTATCAAATTGAATGACAAATAATTAAGAAAATCATTCAAATAGTTTAAAGAACTCTGCAAAAGCAGTGATTAAGTGAATTATATAATACGAGAAAATGAAATAGTTACCCATTGATGTTTCAAACTCTCAACTGTTACGATGAAGATAAGCGTTGCAAATCTGAATATAAATGTTGCAGACGGGGATGAAGAAACTGTTACAGTGACATTATATGTTGCAAATTAGGATGAAGAAACTGTTACAAAGAAGATAAATGTTGCCACACGTTGAATAAACTGTTACAAAGGATGAAGAAACCGTTGCCGTTTCCCCGTTCTTCACGGGAAGCAGGAGCAGCAGCAACAGAGTTCTGAAAACTCTTGATTCCTGCTCCTATGGCCCTCCTCTCGACTCCCAACTCTCGATAACCATTCTATGACACATTGTGAACATATTTATACGTGATTGCGACATTGAATCACGTCCAATTACTCCAAATATTTTCTCATAACTCCCATGCATGGAAAAAAATAATTTCCATATTTAGCTTCTACACACGTTAACTATGGTCCATCACGCTCCAAATAGATTTTTAATGACCCATAGTGTTTCTTGAGCCATCATACACGAGCATAACACGCACAAATTCTTCCAGAACCCATGATTATCTTCTCCCTGTACGTGTATCCCTATTTTGAGCTCGTGGATTGCCTAGACAATTATAGCCAATTATGGTCGAAACAAACACTCAAAATAGTTTTCTTATGTTATATCAAAATTTTCCACAAAGTTTCAGCTATTGAATCTCCCTATAACACCTTCATTTTGTTGATTGAAAATCTGCCAGAAATGTTGGTTATTTTCCCGCCAATTTTCACGATTTGAATTTTGAAGAAGACCTTCCCTTATCCGGTTCAGGTGTCCCTTTAGCACATGCCTTGAAATGGGGTGCCCCTTATCCAAATTAGGGGTGTCTTTAGCAATTCTTCTGGAATGTTTTCGGCACTTTTTCGGGGTTCCTCGGGGGTATTTCTGGGGTGTCTCCAACATACTTCTGCGGCGCTTCCGGTATGTCATCTACGGAGGTTCAAATGCCACATTTTGAGCCATTTCGCCGCAAAAGCATATTTCTCCAAAAACATCTACAAAAACACAAAATAACACAATAAGTACTTAATCGAGTCTAACAATACAGAGAATTGAGAACAAAATAGACACATAAATGCGTCTATCAAATACCCCCAAACTTATTATTTGCTACTCCTCGAGCAAATTTATTCTAGAAAAAAAAGACCGAGTTATAAACTTGGGAGGGTTTACCAGAGGTGTACCCACAAAACCTTTACTCTAGATCCTAGCTATCTACACAGAACCTTGGAAGGCACTAAAGAGTCTCCTTGGTTGGCATAAAATCATTGACTATAGGAGGAAGTACCCTGATGCGAAATTCCAATTGTTGTACACGAGTTTGCACTCAAGCATACTAAAATTCATATAAGTGACAGAGCTCTACTAAGATAGTTTCACTATGGACATCATATTCGGAGTCAAACTAATCACATGAAAAGATTAAGAGATGGATATAGAAAAACATAGATGGTTTTGATGTTGACTAAGTGAACAATGTTTATCATATCTGTCTGAAGGCCTCTGCCAAGATGAACCTATCCTAAATGACTGAGATACTAGTCTGACTAATACCAACTCACTAGCATATACAAGGGAACCAGTGGTCGATAATCCTAACTCTAAGTCAACACAGCTGGCATATACAAGGGTACCAGTGGTCGAATTTATTAAATTTTATTCCGTTTGGTCTAATGGTATGGTCTCAGTTTTTTTTCTTCTTTTTCATCATCTTTTTTTTTCTTTTTCATCATCTTTTTTTTTTTATTTTTTTTTTATTTTAATATCTCAATCAATCTACTTCACCCTAGCAGTGGTAACAACTTGAATCGTGAGCCCCACCTAATCACTTAGAGAAACATATTTTAAAAAGAAAATAAAATAAAAACAGAAATGAAAAGGACTCAACGAGATATGGCGAAACTATCATGTTATTTCTAACACCTGAGCTCTGTGCTTGTATGAATAGACTCTTATAGATGTTTCCATCTAATCAGATTGGTTCCTTAACTCCTATAGCCAAGATGTTTCCATCCACTTAGATTGGTTAGTGCCTACCTCAATAAGTATAAATTTCTAGGCTCTGGAGTTTATTTATTGCAACTAAAAAGTTTCTCCCATACCCCCAAACTTAAATCTAACATTGTCCTCAATGTTCTAAAGATGAAACTAAAAGCATGAATAAGGAGAAACTGTTACCATTTGAAGCAAAAAAGTTAAGGAAGGATATTACCGTGTTGCATGAGATTGGGTTACCTCCCAAGAAGTGCTAAGTTTAAAGTCTTCAGCCAGACTTAGGAAAGGATTATTCAACTCAAACCATAAAGTAACAGTCAAAATAACTGTGGGTCTTCAAAACCAAATATAGATGACCATAGGAAACTGAAGTGAACCAAGAAAACAGACAAGAATAGCATGCCCTTACCTTGTTTCCTGAAAACTATCGCTAATTGCGGTTCAGGTTCAGGTTCTATGAAAGGGTCTAAATAAAATATTTTCAATGACTGCGTTTCTTCATAGGTTGGATCCAAATTATTAGGTCCTAGAGTCTGGAAAAACTCAAATAAGAACTTGGAATCACAAAGTAATAACCTAAATAATTGTGGATCCTCTAAGTCAATCAGATATGACTTACATAATTGACCACAGTGAGAGTAGTGGTCATTCTTAAGCAAATGTGTCGATTATAATTTCCTAAGGCATCTAGGTTTAGTCTCACAACTTAATATTCGACACATTTGAAATCTTTAAGTTCCCACATTTGGAAGAAAACTATTTGGTGGGAAAACAAAATCAATCTTGGTATTGTTGCCTGGGTTAACCACATCAACCAGAGGATGGGTTTCTAACATTTGAGACTCTTGTTGGATATCATTAGGTTCTGGAAAACGATTATGAAGATAATCTTGTAAGATGGTTGAGGCGTTGATGTCAAGTCCCAAGTGAGGGACATTACTAAGAGTTAAAGCACATGGAGAATGATACTCACCCCCAAACTTAGAGTTTTCAGAGTCTGTAGATAGACTAGTCACAATCTCCCTAATTTCTAGGTCATCAGATTCCTGAAAATGGGAAATTGATTCTTCTAAGTCAAGTTCATCCTCACTAATCTCTATGAGTTCATCTACGACTATGGTTTCTAAATCGTACGACTCTAAAACAGTATTCTCAGGATAAACCGGTTCCTCTAAACCTTTCTTGGCTTCGTAAATAGGACATACTACATCGTCTAAAACGGGTGTGTATCTCTAGTCAAATCCTCGTCCTTTTGAATAAGTGAATAATTGTTAAAATTATTAGGATCTGAACCAGAAATAATATAATCATTATAAGGCTCAATTGGGGTAACAAATTCCTGATCATTATTCCCACACATTTTCGATTTTTCATCAGCACTATCTTCATCATCATAATATAATTTTTGACATTTAATAATTCTCAATCTTTCTTCCAAACTAAGCGGTCTATTTTTATAATACTTCTCGTATATCTCTAGAGGTGATTCATCGCTAACCGTTGGAACATCCCAATGTCGTTTCCCTTGCATATATTCACCAAGAGTCATTTTCGAAGACGTCTCTTGATAACGAGAATTTCTACTCATATATTCTCGTAACGTCATCTCAGGTGGCGTCTCCTGAAAAGGATTCATCACCGAAGAAATACAAACTACAGAGGAATTCTACACAATCACAAACAAGGCTGACTCGACCAAATCAAACCTATAAATTCTAGCAAACAAAAAGCATGATGGCTCCACTTAGATTGTTTCTAGACCAACTTCTATCTTTCGAAAGGGAATTCGTTGCAATTTGATCAAACCCCTCTGGAATCAATTCGAGTCAAAGTAAGTTGAATCGAGGCGAGGGAAGCTTAGTAGAGCTTTGATACCCAAGGCCTCACCGCAGGCGGCGCAGTCACGCATTCAACTCACAGAAACCATCATGAACTTTGGAGTGTGCTTAAAGAGCAACCAATATTTTTAGAACGAGTTTCCTATTAAGCTCGTTACCCTATCGGTCTCGTTCTAATCCGAATTTTAAGGCTTAGGTTCGCGTTCGGTTTTGTTTTCCTAAGGCGGGCAAGAAGGGAGCGGTGATGAAATCCGAACCCTTATCTTGTTTAGTCCAGGCCTCGCCCTTTACTAGGAAAATAAAGACAGTCCAATTCAAGTCCTCAGCATATATTCACCTTAAGGCAAACAGTAAACCCGCTTGCAGGAGATTCGCGGGTGTTTAGAAGTTTACCTCCCGTAACAGACGGGCGAAGAACCGCTGAAGTCGACTCGGGCCACTAACTCCGGTGTCAGTGTGCGAACCCGAGGGGCCGAGACGATATAGTAATCGTCGTCCTTCCCTGCAAACAGTTTGTATTTAAATTTTTTTTTTTTAATTTATAACCCTTCCGTAGGGTTTTAAAAAATTAATGTCCAAGTCCAGTTTAAAGTTCAAAGTGCAAAAGGAAAGAAATAAAAATATTATAAAAATTTCCTACTACAATTCTAAAAAGAAATAAAATAAGAATATCTACAAACTAAAAAACTAAAAAAAAAATTAAAAATTAAATCCTAAAAATTTATTTTTCTTCTTTTTTTTCTCTTTTCGCTTTAAGCTTTAAGCTTTAAGCTTTTTCCTCTCCAAGTCCTTAGTTTTCACTTCAAACCTGCAAAATAATGACAAAAAGAAACGTAAAAAGGAAAAAAAATAATAAAACTAAAAATAAATTCTACCTAAGCACAGGTCCGCGTCGGCGGCGCCAAAATGATTTAAGATTTTTCGTGGGGTTGTATTTGTAGTGGTAAAAAGGATTCGTATCAGACTTGTGAAGATAGATTTTTTTTTTAGACTTACTAGAAAATAAATATATACAAAAATATTAACAATGGGTGCGATAGGTAACCAAGACACTAGATTCCACTATTACGCAAAATTGATTGATAAATATTTCAAAACTCTATTCTATTCTTAAGTCCTCTTTTATCTTTAATTCACTATCAATCATACAAATTCTCAAATTTTATTTGTAAACTTTAAGCATAGATTAACAAGAGATTTAACCAAGTATAACCTATCAAATTGAATGACAAATAATTAAGAAAATCATTCAAATAGTTTAAAGAACTCTGCAAAAGCAGTGATTAAGTGAATTATATAATACGAGAAAATGAAATAGTTACCCATTGATGTTGCGTAAATAGCTTCCTCCATTTCCTTGGTTACAAGGGAATTATCTCATCGTGATAAACATGCTCTCAAAATATTGTATTAATGCTCACAAGTGCTTAACAAGAAGAGAAAATAATGAAACAGGAAATCTGCAACAGCGTCAAAGCATTACAGATCGACTGTTTCAAAATCTCAACTGTTACGATGAAGATAAGCGTTGCAAATCTTAATATATATGTTGCAGACGGGGATGAATAAACTGTTACAGTGACACTATATGTTGCAAATTAGGATGAAGAAACTGTTACAATGAAAATAAATGTTGCCACACAGTTGAATAAACTGTTACAAACTTTTGAAGAAACTGTTAGAAAGGATGAAGAAACCGTTGCCGTTTCCCGTTCTTCACGGGCAGCAGGAGCAGCAGCAACAAAGTTCTGAAAACTCTTGATTCCTGCTCCTATGGCCCTCCTCTCGACTCCCAACTCTCGATAACCATTATATGACACATTTTAAACATATTTATACGTTATTGCGACATTGAATCACGTCCAATTACTCCAAATATTTTCTCATAACTCCCATGCATGGAAAAAAATAATTTCCATATTTAGCTTCTACACACGTTAACTATGGTCCATCACTCTCCAAATCGATTTTTAATCACCCATAGTGTTTCTTGAGCCATCAGACACGAGCATAACACGCACAAATTCTTCCAGAACCCATGATTATCTTCTCCCTATACGTGTATCCCTATTTTGAGCTCGTGGATTTCCTAGACAATTCTAGCCAATTATGGTCGAAACAAACACTCACAATAGTTTTCTTATGTTATATCAAAATTTTCCACAAAGTTTCAGCTATTGAATCTCCCTATAACACCTTCATTTTGTTGATTGAAAATCTGCCAGAAATGTTGGTTATTTTCCCGCCAATTTTCACGATTTGAATTTTGAAGAAGACCTTCCCTTATCCGGTTCAGGTGTCCCTTTAGCACATGCCTTGAAATGGGGTGCCCCTTATCCAAATTAGGGGTGTCTTTAGCAATTCTTCTGGAATGTTTTCGGCACTTTTTCGGGGTTCCTCGGGGGTATTTCTGGGGTGTCTCCAACATACTTCTGCGGCGCTTCCGGTATGTCATCTACGGAGGTTCAAATGCCACATTTTGAGCCATTTCGCCGCAAAAGCATATTTCTCCAAAAACATCTACAAAAACACAAAATAACACAATAAGTACTTAATCGAGTCTAACAATACAGAGAATTGAGAACAAAATAGACACATAAATGCGTCTATCAAATACCCCCAAACTTATTATTTGCTACTCCTCGAGCAAATTTATTCTAGAAAAAAAAGACCGAGTTATAAACTTGGGAGGGTTTACCAGAGGTGTACCCACAAAACCTTTACTCTAGATCCTAGCTATCTACACAGAACCTTGGAAGGCACTAAAGAGTCTCCTTGGTTGGCATAAAATCATTGACTATAGGAGGAAGTACCCTGATGCGAAATTCCAATTGTTGTACACGAGTTTGCACTCAAGCATACTAAAATTCATATAAGTGACAGAGCTCTACTAAGATAGTTTCACTATGGACATCATATTCGGAGTCAAACTAATCACATGAAAAGATTAAGAGATGGATATAGAAAAACATAGATGGTTTTGATGTTGACTAAGTGAACAATGTTT